>NW_026267571.1:28000-48175 GCF_000697945.3 Frankliniella occidentalis | reverse complement strand
TCCAAAATGGCCGATATTCGAAAAGGGGTTGCACGTTCGCGGGGGTGGTTTGGCCGGGGTTTGTCCAATTCGAAAAAAAACACATGTTCCGTGTACAGGGGGTGTCCCCAGAGGATATCACGGTAGTTTTGACCATCCTCAAAACTCACCCCTTCATAGGGGTGGGGGTGAACGGGGCAGGGGGTGGGTTTGAACGACCGCGATTTCGCTAGCGCCGTTCGAAAGAGGACACAAATTTGAGTCGGTACACTAAAAATTTCGACTTTCCGATCATTTAAAGTGACAAATTCGGAACCTTTTAGGTCGAATTTTCTACCCCACTTCACTCTAGGGGCTGCACAGGCCGTATGGGGTGGCGCAAGGGATGCGCACTTCGTGGGGTCCAAGACGAACCAATGAGACGTCTACAGGCCTAATCTCGACATTCTAGCTCAAAACACTTAGAAAATACGCCGGCTCAAAAAAGTGCGCCGCTAATTTTGAGCAGCAGTGTACATTTGCGTAAAAGTTATGAACCTTTTATGTTGGTAGCAGAATGGTCAAGCAGTTTGAGATGAAGTTAGAGTACATACCTTCTGTCTGGTCTGTGGTTGTCTAGGATTTGCCTGAATGACACCCATTTCTGCTCCTTGCAGTCATTCATTACAGATGTATGGTAGGCTCTTTGCTCCACAAGGTCGGGATTGGGCAGACAAGTGTGATGTCCTCTGTGGGAGAAACCATTAGCACCTAAGTTGTGCAAGATTGCCCTTCCTCGGCAGCCGTCGTTGTACTTAACACATTTGAAGTAGATGGGTCCTTTATACTGGCTGTTATAATGGTATGCATGACCATTGTCTCCCATGTGGTAAAAAAATGAGCCATCTCTGTAGCCTCGCTCTTCGATCAATCTGACCACTCCTCTTGTGAGTTGAGATGATAGTGTAAGCAGACTGCAACCGCAAATTTAACTTCTGTTAATTTTATTTCTTTTGATGGGAAGCCCCCAACATCACATCACCTGTCACCCAGTACGCTAATTTTTGCAGTTGTGAGTTTCGAACCCACAAGAAAACATATTGTAAAGTTTTGAAAGTCTTTGATAGGTGCATATATTCGAGATATTGTGTACGATGATACAAAGTCACCAAAATACTGTACTGTATTTTTTTAAAGTAGCAAATCTTACCTGAAGGGAACGGGATCGGGTGGTGGTTTTGAGGGCTAGCTAGGCAAGTGCAAGTTTACTCATTGTTAACCACGCAGGTGGTTTTTGGGGGTTTTCGATGGTTTTTTGGGCCTATCTATGGGAAAAACCTCCGATCCCGTTCTACCTGACCTGATAGAAACGTGTACCAGCGCTGACCTACTTTCCCTCTGCTGCTGGTGGAAAAGCCTGAATCAGCGGCTGTGGTTATGGGTGCCTCCAGCGGAGGTTCTCTGGTCCGTCACGGCCCAATGAACTGAAGGTTAAATGAACCAGCGCCAGAGTAATATCCTACCTCCTGGCGCTGTTCACGACCATCTGTGTGCGATGATTTATGCGTCTACCACCTGTTACATTTCTCCCTCTGCGATGGTTTTCCATTACCCTGTGGCTGTTTAAGGTCGATGTTTTATGAATCTCTGACATGGTGCTGTAGCTGTTGATTGTCCCACACCTCGCCGTTGTCTACGATCGATGGCTTGTGCGCGCTTGTGCGTCTGTAACCTAATATTGTGCACCCGCCTCCAGCAATAAAAAAACAGATCACAGGTGCATTTCATGACCCCCTAAGGTGCTGTAAAACAGATTTGCCACCCCTCCCCCCCCCCCCTGAGAAGCGTAAGTGTCACAAGGGTGGCCACCCCTACCCCAAAGGGTAGTTTTTGAAAATCGTCGCGTTTTCCACCAGGGACGTTTTTAGTCCATTCGCACATTTTCAACTGCAGTTTCCAGACTTTTCCAGGCCTCCTTACTGTGAAAAATGTGGAAATTTCACTTAAGGGTTGGACAGTTAGGGGTTGTACAGCCCTCCAGGGGTCGCGAAAGTGAGACGGGCACTTTGCTGTCGTTGCCCACGTCTAACCACAAGATTTCCCGTATCGTTCGAGATTTCTCAAAAACCACCCATTTGAGGGGGTGGGGGTAACTGGGGGTAGGGGGTGGTTTGACGGAGGGGGTGGAACGGGCCAAAACCCTTCAAATTGGTTCCTAGGACACCCGTACACCAAATTTTAGCCACTTCCGGCACCCATTTCTACCCTAACCTTCCACGTTTTTTTTTTTTTTACTTTTCCACCCCCGTGATCATTAGGGGATGCGTACGGCGTTAGGGGTGTCGCACGACATTCGCGCTCGAGGATGTTAAACTACACACATGGATGCCTGTCTATGCCAAATCTCGACTTCCTAGGTGCTAGGGGAGATAATTTAATCCAAGCGTAAAAAAAAGGACCGCTAAATGTTTTGACGAGTGTAATTAAAAAATGAATAAAAATTATTTTGGAAATATTGTAGTGAAAGCAAAACGAGGGGTGTGGAACTGGTCAAAAGAGTGTACACATGATTGTGTCTAGACAATCATTGTTTGAGATTGTGTATGATTGTGCTGGGGTATGCATCGGCCGGGTGCAGCGGCTGAGGCGATGCTCGGCCCGGCCCGGCGGGCCGCCGGAGCGCGCGGGAGCTACGCGCCTGGCTTAAGATTGTGATTTCTCCGATTTTTCGTGACTAACAATACAAACTAATGCATCCAGTACACCTTATAGGCTTTCCTCTTTCTATCGGTACTGGAATTTTACCCCGGTAAGTCGTCATTATGTAGTATTTCCAGAAGAGCGGTTTGACGTTAGGTATGCGCCACCGCACGGCTGTCAAGTTAATGTGGGAGAACCACACCACTTGCCTGAGAAACTTGCATCCGTATCAAAGGCCTCACTTTAACGAAGGTCCATTGTCCACTCAACTTCAAATTGACAATTTCTTTAACTACGCAGCGGCCCGAGTTCGGCTCGCTCGCTGACCGACGATCGGCCCACCGGCTGCTCGGCTGACTTTGTCAAGGTAATGTGGGAGGGGAGCGACGACCACTTCACCTACCGAGAAAACACACATACCTATCGAAAGGTCTAACTTTAACGAGGGTCCATTGTCAGTGTCAACTTGATCTGAAATCTTGATAACTCACACGGACGATTTCTTTTACTACGAAACTGTGCAATAACCCCCCTTTTGAAAATACGAAAAAATGACGACTCGTCGGGAAGAAATAATAGTACCGATAGGAAGGGGAGTTCCTATAAGGTGGACTTGATGCCTTGGTTTGTATTTTTAAACAAGAAAAATTGGAAAAATCACAATCTAAAGCTAGCCGCGCAAGTCTGAGCATCGCCTCAGCCGCTCAGCCGGCCGGTGCATACCCCTGGATTGTGTCTCTGATTGTCGCTGATTGTTTCACAATGTTGAGTCAATATTAGGACATAATTTTAAAAATTGTGTCATGATTGTGTCCGATTGTGTGTGATTGTGTGATTGTTTCTAATTGCAATTAGCCCACCTTCTCCTGCTGCACTACGGTTTCGAAAGTACTGGCCTGACCGAGGTAAGCTGAGCCGGAGTGGCCGGCGGGAGGGGTGGACGCCCCGGGCCGCAGGCAGGCGCGTTAGACACGTGAGGTGACTCTCATCCGACCACCGCGCTGCGGCGGCCGCGGCCGGGTTACTAGAATACGGTACGGCTCTTGCTTCAGCCACTACCCCGGGAAAGGCCTGCTCGTGCCGCCAACCGTATCTCTCTACACCGTGGACACATCCTTCCTCTGTGTGACTTCTACTCTTAGACTGACGAGGACGAGATCTTGGGCCGGAGCCGCAGAGTATGCAGTGCAGACGTGACCTCATATACCCCTGAAAAGAAAACACCCACTGAACACGGGCACTATGTACAGTGCCAACACGTATTGTATTTTTCCTGTTAATAAATGTGTTAAAAAAAAACTGCGGTTGCGGGCCAACCGGGCGAACAATAGGTGTACTCGAGTCGCTATCAGAGCGAATATGACGATGATGTGATGTGATATTGTGTCTGATTGTTTCGTGATTGTGTGTGATTGTTTTGTGATTGTTTCGGATTGTGTGTGATTGTTTACGATTGTGTCTGATTGTTTCCGATTGTTTTTCCCGATGTACACATATTCTGGTAAGGTCCACACCCCTCGAAGCAAAAATTGTTGTGATGTTGTTGTTACTCAAAATGTGACCGAATTGACTTTTGTTTGATGTTATTTGACAAGCTATATGTACTCCAGACCACGTCTCGCGTAACAGGCTTCGTGATATCTCACGAAACACTGTCACGCTGCGACGCGCCTGGCACACTTATAGCTAGGCCTGCGGCGCTGACACCCGAGACGAGTTAAGGACAAGGTGTAGCGTGTTGTGTTTAGTGGCAGGGATGGAAATAACGATACCGAGAGTTCAAAAGATGTGAGGACGTTTGTTTATGTGACAGTCATATTTACAACAGTGAAGAGAGTAGAGGTGGGGGTTGACTGCACATAAAAGTGTCTGTATTCGCAGGTTGCAGGCACAGCCTTGCCAACCTAGAACACCTCCCCCTCCAGTCCCTTAACTTTAGTGTTTATTGTGAATGTTAAGGTTAGACCAATAAACAGGAATACTGATTGCGGCAACGCCTCAACTCAACTTAAATAATTCATATGATACAAGTACGTACAGTACTAGCCGGATCCACCGGAACTTGGCCAACACCAAAGTAATATGAAAATGAGACAATTATTAACATCTATATCTCGCAGGAATCCGCACAGGCCTTCCTCGACGAGTGTGTCCGCACGGAACCACCACCACCGAAACGAGCTGGTGGATGACGCCACCCAGCATCGGGAGGAGGATGTCCCCGACGCCGTTGTGGACGCCGAGCGACGTCCTGATGGGGATGCATTTCAGCTTCCCTAATAACCCCCGGCACCTCCAGGTCCGGCTGGTCCTGGCCCTGGTCAAACACCACTGGCCTGGCTGCTGGTTGTTGCTCCTGAATCTGTAAGGACACAGAACGAGACACGTTAGTGGGATATGGCTCAACAGGAGGATTATCAGGTCTATCAGGTCGTGTGGAAAACGGCTGCAAATGCCAGGTATTTCTCCTCAACACACGCCCACTCAATGTTTTAATCATATAGGATCGTGGCTCTCTGAGCTTCTCCACGATCGTCCCTTTGTACCACTTCCTGGTTCTCCAATAAACTATTGGCTGTCCGACAGCATACTCCACAGGCCAACGCCTGCTCGTCTGTCATGCTGAGCTTTCACTATATTTTGCAGGACCTGTGGGACATTCCCAAGATCAAAAATCTTTGGTGCAAGAGCCTGCGGCCTGGTGGGCACACATGTGCGAACCATCCGACTCATGAGGATCTGCGCTGGAGAAAACGACATCCCAGTCAGGGGAGTGTTGTTATACTCTCGCAACGCATCCAGGTAATGAGTGTCAGTGTCATGACATTTGTTCATTAATTGTTTAGCTATATGCACCCCCTTCTCGGCCAATCCATTGCTCCGAGGATATTCAGGGGAACTAGTTATAATGCTGCTGCCTATGCTAGTTGCATACTCTCTGCACTCATAGGAGTTCAGCGGATTATTATCTCCAAATATAATTTCTGGGATACCATGAGTGGAGAATATCTCTCTCAACACTGAAATTACTGAGCTACTAGATTTACTCTTTAGCATTTTAATCTCTAGCCAATGAGAATAGTTGTCTACAACAACTAGGTAGGGCTGCGCCCTGAATTCCATGATGTCTGCACTGACCTTTTGAAAGCGCAACTCAGGAATAGAATGCGGAATAAGAGGCTCCCTTTGATTTGCTGGACTGTGTCTTTCACAAGTTCGACAATTTCCTAACAGAGTTTGTATGTCATTAGTTATTCCAGGCCAGTAGACAAGCTGTCTAGCTCGAGCCTTTGTCTTGTCAATTCCAAGATGAGCAACATGAAGAGATTTTAGAACTTTAGATCTGAGTGAGGGAGGTACAAGGACCTTTTCCTCAAGAATGATTAAACCATCTTCAACAAAGAGGTCATCTTTTAATATCCAGTAAGGCAAAGCTTCCTGGGAGATTCTAGATTTATCCAGTGGTCAACCCCTCTGGTAATACTAGGCAACTAACTGTAACCCTTTGTCTTTACTTGTTTCAGATCGCAGTTCAGCCATCAGAGCAGGGGAAATTGAGAGATTGGATGTCACTTCGTGAACAACCTCAACCATTTCAGGGTCATCAGCAACATGATCCTCTATATAATTACGAGACAGCAGGTCAGCAAGGTATATGTATTTCCCAGGCAGATACTCCACCCTAGGATTGTACATCATTAATTTTAACCTCATTTTCTTTAGCCTATTATTTGTTATTTCGTGAACTGGTTTCTGAAATATAGACATCGGAGGCTGATGATCAGTTTGAAACTTAACATCAGGCATACCATAGATAAAGGATTTCATTTTCTCTGCAGCAAACATATGCCAACATCTCCTTTTCTATTTGTGCATAGTTACACTCACATGCAGTGAGCTTTCTAGAAGCACTAGAAACGAGCTGATTATCCTGGAGCAAGATAGCTCCAAGACCAGACTGGCTAGCGTCAGCCTGATCCACCAGAGGCTTTGTGTGGTCAAACGGCACCAGCACAGGAGCATTGGCGACACAGTCTTTTAGCTTTTGGAATGCCTCATCATGAACAGGTAACCACTGAAACGTTACTGCAGATGACAGCAATTCACAGAGAGGAGCAGATACACTACCCTTGTTTGGAATGAACTTTCTCAGGTGGTTAAACACACCACAAATCTTTTGTAACATGTGCCTACTCTGAGGGGGTTTAAGAGCCTGAATGGCAGCAGTTCTACCAGGGTCTATTTTGATCTGATTTTCTGACCATAAAAGTCCAAGAAACATCACTTCAGACTGTTTGAATTGTATCTTGTTAGGATTGAATTTAATATTTTCGGACCTGGCTTTCGACAGCACCCTACTAAGGACAAGGTCATGCTCTGCGGCATCCTTTCCCGTTACAAGTACATCATCAAAGCATACTGTCGCTCCTCTATCTCCAAATACCTGATCAGTCAGATATTGGAATATCTCAGGAGCACTGCTAAGCCCAAATGGCATTTTCTTAAATTTATAGATGCCAAATGGCGTGGCAACTGAGCACAAGAGACTGGATTCCTCATCCAAATTGGCATGCCAGAATCCATCCTTTAAATCCAAAACAGTAAATACAGATTTGTCCCTGACCTTACACGAGATTTCCTGGGTACTTCTGTTTGATCAGTGCCTTATTTAACATTTGTGGATCCAGGCATAGCCTCAGGTCTCCATTTGGTTCACAGTTAAAGTCTTACGAAGCAAAATGCCAAATGCTTCGTACCTACGAAGGATTTGCTCCCTACGAAGCGTCCAAATCCTTTGTATTACAAAGGATTTGGCATTTTTCTTCGTAAGACTTTAACAGTGTTTCTCTCTAATGACAAGGTTACAAATGAATTTAGGCATTGCTCCTTGAACTTTATCAATTATTCCTTGACTTACTAATGAATCAAGCTTTATTTTCAGCCTGTCTACAATAGCAACACTGTATCGTCTAGGTTGACACATGCCTGCAGGAGAATCTTTGTCTACCTCCACGTGAATTGTTTGCTTTAACTGACCCAGTCCGTCAAACACATCCTTATTTTTGGCAACAAACTCATCAACTGTCTTTCTCACCAAAACAGGTTTAGTGACCAGAGATTCCACCTGGGGATGACTAACTAGTCGCACTAGATTCAGGTCATGACAGGCCTGAATGCCAAGAAGTGGCCTAGTCCCTGATGTAGCTACATCAAAAGAGAGAACCATGGATGCACCATGCTTTGTCTCTACTAAGGCCGAGAATGAACCCATGGCCTTAGTTACAGTGCCATTAAAAGCCTGTAATTGCAAATTGCTAGACTTTAGTGGATAATCTCCCCCTACATTTAAGTGAGTATAGACTGAATATAGAATGAAATTAACCTCTGACCCAGGATCAAGTTTAAAAAAGACGAAATGCTTACCATTCAGTTTCAGGCCGGCGGTGTACTCCTGCAGCTGATGCACAGGTGACTTCTCCAGGGAGGTCACCATACAGACATCCTGCGTCTTGAGAAGCTGGGCTTCCTCAAGCTGGTCAAAATCTTGTAGCAAATACTCTGAACCAGAGACTGGCTCCGCACTGGCAGCAGCAGTTCGAGGCACAGTTGGATTGATTGGGTAAGGCTGGTGTACGATCCGTACCACCTCAATATACTTCTTCTCAATACGTGGCTCCTTAGTTTTACAGCATTTTTCAAAATGTCCTAGGGTACCACACTTATGGCACTCCACGCCATAAGCTGGACACCTCCGAGGTCTGTGACGGGTGTCGCACCGTGCACAATCAAAGGGCACTTCATGAAAGTCTCCCCAGCCACCATTCCAGTGGCCACGGCCACCCCTGCGGTAGGCACCACGTGGGTTGGGCGGCCCATAGTGTCCTCGGAAGGATCCCCTATGGCCCTGTGATGGTAAACTCGACCACCATAATTGTTGTAGCGGCCTCCACGCGGAGCACGTCCACGCGGAGCACCTCGGCTAATCTGTTCATGCTTCCTTTTCAGGATCTTCTTTACTACAGCACCCACAGCTGGAACCTGAGCCACTTCAGAGGCTGCCTGCTCTTGGAGACGAGCATCAGAGTGTTTGCCCTCTTCATCAATTTGTGCAATAGTCCAGTTCCTGTTTGCTCGAAGAGTTTCGGCAAAACGAGGATCCCTGGTCTTCTTAATTATGTGATCTCGTAACAGAGAATCAGCGATATTTTGATAGTCGCAATCCTTAATCAGCAACTTCAGGTCAGTATATACCAATTAGACCATTTCTCCCCAGGCTTCTGCCTGCGAGCATTGAAAGCATCACGAATACAAGTAATTGATTTCTTATCTTCTTCATATGTCCTGAAGGCCTGCACGACTGCATCATAGTTTTCACTAAGATCAGTGATCACAATTCCATTCTGTTCATCAAGAGTCCGAGTCACAAGTGAGTCTTTAAAACTATTGTTAACTTCCAGAGCCTCACGTCCAGCCTCTTTCATTAATACTGCCCATTTGTTAGCAGGTGCCCTAACACGGGACGGATCAGCCTTCACAAAGATGTCCAAGCGCTGCTCAAAAGCTGCCCAATTGGCTGCTATATTACCCTCGCGGAGCTTCACCGGTCCGGGCCTTGACTCGTCTGACATGATGTCACCACAAGCAAACTTATAATCTTGTACAAAATTTCAAAAATAAAGAATGTCAACTGACACCTGAGTTTCTATTCAGAAAACTCCTAATAAATCTTATGTCACTTGATGACAATCAAAACTAAAGCAACTGAACACTCAGAGAACACTTTACAACGGCCCTACCGACTGCGCCATGTTATGTTTAGTGGCAGGGATAGAAATAACGATACCGAGATTTCAGAAGATGTGAGGACGTTTGTTTATTTGACAGTCATATTTATAACAGTGTGGAGTTGCCTGCACATAACAGTATCAGTATTCGCAGGTTGCAGGCACAGCCTTGCCAACCTAGAACATAGCGGAACAGGGCTTTCCGGGCACAAAATTTGACATACTCGAACCATTTGTCGAGGTCTTCTTACTCTAATATTAGGGACATGAAACTTCTGGTGTTCGGTAACGGTTTTCATTAAAAGTTCGAATTTTGACAGATTGTTATGTAAAAATCAACGTTTTAGTGATACTAGATAATCTAGGGACCCTTACGCCTAAAAGAGGGTATGGTTCGACCCGTAATGTGTGGTTTAAGTATTACTCCCTTTACAATTCTATGACATGAAGCTTTTTTTTACGATTTAATAGACCATTTTGTCGTTTTCGCGTTATTTTTGCAAAGAAATGCCCCATTGCGCCAAAACGGTACAAGATGCTGCAGGTACTGCGGAGCTCTTCTTATAATGCACAAATTGTGAAGAGGCACAAGCCGTAATGAACTTTCCAGCTTTGATTGGAGTGTACCTTAGCATATTGTCATTGTGAGTACATCTAAAACAAAACAGAAATGAAATGAGGTGAGCATTAAAAAGAATAAAGATATGTGCGAGCAAATGAATCAGATACATACACTTGCCTCCATTTAGCTTTGTAGACTCCTATGCGTGTCTCAATGGCATTCCTGTCAGAGCAATGAACTTTATTGTATGCAGCTTCAGGTGTGCCCGGAAGCGGAGTTACTCCCCGAGCAAAGGGGACCATGAGGCAGGGCTCCTGAACATAGCCTGAGTCACCTGTGCAAGGTTAATTTCTTTAGAAAACGCACGTAACATTTTACAATACAAAATATGAGCTTATATTAAAATTTTAACTTACCCAACAACCAGCACTCCCTCTCCTGATGAAAGTTGATCAGGCGCCGTCTCACTGCAGTTTGTTGATAGATGTATAAATCATTTGTGGCACCTGGAAAGCGAGCATTGATACATCAATGAACATGTTCACGATATACACATTGCAATCACCAACCAGTGCAAAACAAAGGGAAAAGTAAGTACACCCTGCTAATACAAGAAGATAAGGATGAGCCGGCATGATAATACACAAGTTGGGCGCAGTGTACAGTTTCCTTACAAACTGGACATTCAAACAAGGAAAATGTTTCCTTCCTATAAAGGCAGCAATGTTTTCCTCCAATTTTGGTTTCATTATCCGTATTAGAGATCCATCAATGAATCCGAGGGTGTTAGGTAGCTTAGTCCCACGGATGCTGTTTCTAAGGAAAAAAAGAAGTGAGTAGCTTTTAACAATATACACATAGTATGGAAACAAAATTATACTAAAAACCTTTCAATTATAATTTGGGGTTCCTCTCTGGTTCGGGGAAACCGAATATATTTTGCAATTATTCTTGGATCCATAAATACTTCAAGAACTTCTTTCAAAGTATCAGACACCGTTTCCTGGGCGCAACACACATCGTATGAGTCACCCTCAAGACTTTGGTGCGATCCCGTTGCAAAGAAGCGAATGCCACAAAGAACCTGCGGGACAAGGCAAATAATTCAGCTAAATAAATCAGCATTGAATACCTGAATATGGAATGGTATGCGGCAAGCTTGCTTGACCTCCCAGTAGCATGTGGCCTCAACTCCTCAATTAGCAGGCGCATGTTGACTTGGTCCAACTTTCCTCAGTTCTATCGAACGGATTAGAGTCGTCACGCAAAAGCCTCCTATTCACCCTCACTCGATTCTTCTGGCGACGTCTTTCCTCCATATTAAGGATCTGCAAAAGAAACACCTAAAAAGAAAACGTTGACATACGAGAAAATTTAACAACCATGCAAGCACCAAAAACATATGCCATCACAAGCAAAGTTAGTGTGATAAAAACCAGAAGAATGGGATCCCACAAAACCGAAATGCATCTTGAATTAGAATGTTTGTTACAAAACAAAGGATATTTTTTTTACCAAGTATTCATAGATAAGATCACCGTGACAGAAATCAATCAACGACCCATGAGAGAGGAAAGACAAGATGATGAAAACCTTGGAACCACATAGATCATCCATGGATGTATGTTACAACAAATCACCAACTTTAGACCAACTATTCCCAAAATGTTTCAGAATTATTCATATCTGATATGCGCCTCGCAGCACCCTTGAATCAGTCCAATACTAAGAGATTGAGGATCCTTCCGCAAGCTTTGAGGTTGAGGATCTTCTCTCAAACTGTTAACTTTTAAACGACAAAGATAAGAATATAATCTCACTGAAACCTCGAACTATAGTTAGGTAATTCGATATTCACGGAATATGATCAGAGTTTAACCTACGAATGTCACCAAATGCAAAGAACGTTAAAGGTTTTCGGATAATTTTGTTTTGTTTTCATTGATGTACAGACTATAAACTATAAACACAGACAGCAGAGCGCTATGGATGTACTTACGGGATCAAATGCACGAACACCTGCCTTACACCACAAGACTCAAATGAGAGACGAGACGACAATCCGTTACACGGCGGGAGCGGGAAAACGGCAAAAGGCGCTCTTGGCCGTCGTTGATAACAGGTGAAATTTGAATTCTGCGCTCTGTAACGCTAACGGCTCAAACACCAGGCGCTCGTATTTTATTTTATTTTTCGTAATTTAGCTGATTTAGAAAGATCTAATTCTATTTTGAACCTCCTACGGTACCACCGATCCCCCAAACATTCAAAAATATACGGAGGACTACTTTTTATGAGTCGCACACGGCGGAACCGAGTGTCGCTATCGTGATTTCGGCTTATTTTACTTTGAAAACGTGCTCTTTTAAACGTGATAAATGAAAAATGCCGTTTTGTGATTCCCAAATCAAATCAAATAAGATGTCGGGGTACTATGGGTATCGGGGGTACCGGGGAACGTACACCGGGGCACCGTTCCTGACCGGGGAACGTTCCTCGGATCCCCTGCAGAAGTGGTCCTATGCTCCCAAAGTGACACATCTTGCAGGGCCTGCTCCATATCCACAAGGGATTCATCCTACCTCGCTGATGGGTGGACCTTTCCTTTCTGTAGCAGGCGAAACCGACGTAGATGGGTTGTCATCGAACACATACATACATAAAATGAAACACATAAAATGAATGAATCGAACAACGCGACTGGGAGGTTAGGAATGTTTGATATCAACTTACCAACGTCGCAGATCTGGGCCTCACGTTTCGTTACTTTAAGTTTGAAGACCTTACCCGAGCTGTCATAGAGTTCATAGTCTCCAAAGCAATCAAAATTTTACAAATTAGTCACGGTCACCGGTCACCTGTACGAGTACGAATGCCGATCGGGCTCAATCAGGCTCGCCGCAACCGCGGCGCGGCGGCTCGGCAGCAAGCAAAGTTCTCCCCTGGTTGTACACACATGTTTGGAGAACGTTCTCTCCGCGTACGTTCGGTTCCGAACCTCATACGAACATACCGCGGTCGTCGCTGCAGCGCTAAGTCTACTTTCTCTGACAACATTCAAAGAACGTCTTTCCGTATACTATTAGATTGGGGAAGTTAATAGGCAACACTCTGAATAAGTACGGGTGTTGTCAGCTGTAGCAAGAATACTGTTGAATTCCATTGAGGGATATTCTTTTACACTGTTTTTTATTTCGAAAGTTGACGAGCCGAGAGACGAATTATTTTTTGCGGATGCACTCCGTTGAGTGACGTGCGGCGGCATTCAACCGGCATCAGCTTCCGACGTGGAGTAACCCACATCGTTGCCTTGCACTCACTCAGCCTGTTTTGTTTTCTCGGCGTGCTCACGTGCTCTTCAAAATTTCAAAGAATTTTTGTGTTTGAGAAAATTGTTAATTTACCAAGAAATGGCCAGTAAGTAACTTTAATGTATCATGCCAATGATAAAGTGTTGTAGTATTGTGAATTATTATAATTTGATTGACAATCGCGATGATCTAACCAACCTTACCCTATCTTTGGACAGGCCAGGGTACCGGTTGGAAAATAAATATTCGTGTTAATGTTTTGTATCTACATGACAATTTAAGGTGGAAAGAGAAAAAGCACTGTCAGCACACGCCAGGTCCAGAAGAGGGCAAAACAAGACAGTGGTGCTGCTCTACAGAACGTCGAAGTCGACGAATCTTGGCTGTTGGGTGTTGATGTTGACATGGAAACTTGTGAATTTCCAGATGATAGTGCAGTGGCATCGTCGAGTGGGAGTGGGATTGGTATCCGAAGTTATAAATCCATCAATAAATGAAATCGACAATAGTTACAGCGCGGCCCATCTCTCCAGCGCGGCTCCAGACACCGACTCCACGCGCTCCGCTCAGCAAGCTCCCTCTGGCCAAGCGGGTAAGCACCCAGACTCCTGTGTCGGAGTCCGGGGTTCGGGGCTGGCCGGCGGCGGCGACAGTGTCGCCGAGAAAGTTAATTTCTCTTTACCTGTGGTGTTGCAGTTGGTCTGCGGATTGTGTACAACGCATATACAATCCGCAGATGGTCTCTAAGCTTTTCGCGGTTCATTATCATGCAATCCGTAGACTTGTTTCACTGCGAATCGTTTGCGGATTATCTAAGCAATGTCTGCAGATCATCAGGGAAACGTCAGCTGATCGCACCTTGAGAACAAACGGCGATTAACTGGGGATTGTCCGTGCATTATCCGCGAGCTATCTAGCAAACAGCGTCTTGTTTAACGAATGCCGACTATTACCAGCGATCTGCAAATATCTCGCAGACCATTCCTTCGCCTCGGGTTATGTCCGCTTTTTGTGGATTCTAGCCCACTGTGCGACGTAAGGTTGGCCGTCGCCTGGCGCCGCGGGGTATGATTTTGATATCTTCATCACAGATACAAAAACACTCCCAAGTCAAATTGGGCGTGCTTCTTGCCTTCGCGAGACCACCGAACACGACCGGCTACAGGTGGTGGGTTAGGGTAGCCCAAAAACAGGTCATGGTTAAAATGTTGGGGGGCATGTTGACCACAGGGTGACATATTGCGAGAAAAAAATCTCAAAAATTGTCCCGAAAAAATCTGATAGTATTTGACCTCCCCGAGGGAGGCCTAAACCCCCCCCCTAACAGCCCCCATTTTCAAACTTAAAATTTTCGTGCAAAATATTTCATATAGTAAAGGCATCAGTTTGCGACCCAATGGGCGGAAATTTCATCTGTTTTGCCGTAAGTCGAACGGTTTTTGTGTTACAGTCACATTTGGGCAATCTTTCTGATTAATTTCCATTTTTACCGATTTTGACAAAAACAAGCAGGCCCGCCCTTCCGCCAAACGAAGTTGCCAACTCCGCTTCGCTCCGCCGGGAACTCCGTTCGGCAGGGGCCGGGCCTGCTTGGGGTGCCGGTGGTGATGCCGACCATTTCTGTCACGCGATTTGCTGAAGAACACGATCGAATGATGGAGCGGGCCTTCGCCCCGCTTAAACCCGTCATCTTTGAGTTTGCCCCAAAGAGTTGAGAAAGGGATGTAACGGTGAAGCACCGCGACTACAACCAACCCTTCTGCTTAGAAAACGTTTTTGGGGGGTGGGGGAAATTTTCCTTTCTATTTTGCGGTTTTTAGGCCTTTTTCTACATCTTATTGTTCCCTATGACAATTTTTAGCTTCTTTTCGTCTAAAAAGACCCTCTAGCGCGTAAACGGTTAGAGATAGCGCAAAACGGACGAAATTTTCGTCCCATCAAATATTTTCGTAAATTAATAAATTTATTTTTGGGCCACTTTTGTGAGAGAAACTAACTCTAGCGCCCAAACGGTAAGAGATAGAGTAAAACGGACGAAATTTTCGTTCAAAGGGCTCTACTTTTCAAGTTATCCTTTACAAGATCATAAAAAAAAATATTTTTTCCAACCTTTCTGGCCTTTCCTGTTTTCTTCGATACTCCCTTTTAGCCCCTTATGGGTGGCTGACAGGATTTGCCGTAGGCGTTTTGTTTTGTGGGAGTGCACCTTGAGATCCCCTGAAAATTTGAAGTCTCTAGCACATCTTCTTGTGGAACAGACAGACAGACAGACACGAGGTCGTTTGCATAAGCCCGCTGGATAGCTTTTTCAAAGCAGAAGGGCGGGCTAAAAATGACTTAAATCGGGCTATATCACAGAAACCGTTCGACTTGTTCGACGTTGGAGTCCTACCGGGGCGATATTGTTATAAAGTGTGTATTACATTGTGCCGACTTTCGACAACACCGCGCCCCCGCGAATGCGCATCCCTCTGTCTCGCGAGTCCCCATGCTACATTCTTGTTGACCACTCGCCCCTGTCCCGGCTCCTGCCGAATAAACCTCTTTTCCCTGATTCCTGACTTATAACATTTGGTGTCAGAAGTGAAGGCCAAAACCCCGCACCAGCCCAGCACTACCACCGAATTGCCGTCGGAGGGGAAGGATGACGTGGTCGACGACGCCATCCACAATCAGGCCGAGTGCATAGAGCATCGTGACCAACTCGTCCACCTCATCTCCGAACCATGCCTGCTTGGACGCTAGTGAACCGATAAAACTGCCCCAATTCTGTAAGACGCGCATGGTTGGTTTGCCGTGTGCCTTTGAAGCGCAGTTTCAGAACGTAGAAGGTGTGCGGGCTGATGAGCGTGGCGGACGTGGTTCGGCGGACTGGTGCCACGCCACCTCGTCGCCCTCAAGGAAACCACCTCCATCTCTACGCGCGGCCCCAGGCCGGAACGCTGTCTAGGCCCTCGCCGACGTCAACACCGCCCTGCCGTCGCCTGCGTCACACCAGCACCGATTACAAGCTGTTAATCATCGCTGTCTGCATCGAGAAGATCGAGCCTGAGACCAGGGGTCCGTAACTTATCATAACGCAAACTTACGTTAGTTACTGACTGTACCGAAATTGAAGTTATTTCTTAACGTTGCGTTATTTATCGTATCAGTATGGCCTGCGTTATTTTCTATACGGTATCAACATAACGAAGAAGTTTCGGGTACTGCCCTAAACTGTTACGCATGTAACCAACCTAAGTTTGGTTTGTGAATAACTTGTAACATGGATGGCGATGGCGTGAGTTATAAGTTAGTGTTACATCTTTAACCAACGGCTTGCTGTTAACTTGTTTAGTTTATAACTTTAGCTTGGTTGGGGATTAACTGTTTACTGTATGTTATGATTACAACTGTAACAAACCGCGAAATAAAGTTGAACCAGTGAAAGGGCCAAATACGCAGTCACCGTATCAAGATAACCGTATCCGGCTTCGGGGCCGGGATCGATTAGTGCAGGGGTCGCAAACTCGCGGCTCCCGAGCCAGGCGCGGCTCGCCTAGTTTGATAGCGCTGCTCGCCGAGAGCACCTCTTGCGTTCGGCTGGAGCCGAAGTTCCGCGCTCGGGTTGGCCCAGTGTGTGTCTTTGTCTCACTCATTGGGTGCCATTAGGAGCGACAAGGACAGACACGCACGCCGACGGACGGCAGCTGTAGCTCTACTCTCACTCTATTGCCGAAGAACTCGTGAAGCGTGTGGCCTATGCAGGCACGGCTTGGCGGAAGACTCGAGTTTGCGACCCCTGGATTAGTGCCTTGTTCCAAAAGAAGAACTCGTTCTTCTGCCCAGCTTTTGCAGTAGGCGCGCGCTGTTCCACCTCGGGTTCGGGATTGGAGTGGGTGAGTGGAGTCGGCTGAGTCCCACCTGAGACTTGATTGGGTCTCGCTGCCAGCATCGTGAACAAATCTATGCCGTCATCAGACTACATCTGAGGCAAATCCAGTCGAGACTGGAGCAGCTCAAAGAAAGAATGAAACTAGTGAAACGAACTTGCCTGCTTGGTTTCGATCCCACGACCGCTCGGTGACTGTCAGAGACGCTACCCACAGGGCCAAAACGGATCTGTAGAGACGGCGGGCAGCGTGCTGGTCTAGTTCCCTCGGCAGTCGCCGCCGGCATGGAGTAGAGCTATAATGGAGTAGCAGCTAAGTACGTTGAAATGTGTGCCGTGCTGGCTGGCGAAGCTATTTCCTTTGAACCCAATGTGCTTAGAAATCTCACCCACTCAGTTTTTGGAAGCCTATGGTCTACTGCAGCTAATGATGCCCTTGTTTTGAGTTTAGCATCATTCAAAGTGCGCATCATGCAAAATGCGCATCCCTCTGTCTCGCGCGTTGCCATGCTACATTCTTGTTGACCACTCGCCCCTTTTCCCTGATTCCTGATTTATAATAATTTGTAGGATAGGGAATGCCAAATCCCGTTGGACACGATACTGTCAGCTTATCTGGAACATTTGATTTTGAACCTGCCTCCAGATGTACTGAGCAAAATGCAAGAACACCTGAACTTGGAGTGGAAGGGTGCTCCGGGGACTCCGCCTTCTGGACCGCAGGACCTATCATCCCCGGGAGAGCCAAGCCCCCTCAAGTTGAAACGCCAGCTGAAGAACATCGCGGCCAACGTTAGCATCTGGGCTGGGGGGCATCGGCCAGACAGACGTGCGAGCAGCGCTTCAGAAGTATTCCAACACCTCTGCCTAGATATTCGCGAGCGGTGATAAATTAGTGAGTTGGTCTGTGTGCTGTCCTCAAGAGCCTGGTGTGCTGCCGCTGCCGACCCGGTCCTTTGTGGTGCCTTGGTGTGCCCTCATAGTCTGTGTGAAGCGCCTCCAGAAGACTCTTGCATCGAAGGAAATGTGTTTTTCATTGTCCTGTCTTGGAGCCACCTGCTAGTGGCACCAGGCTCAGCCCGTGCGCCGGAAGGTTCACTGATGAGCAAATCCAGATTGGGGGCAGGGAATGGCAGAATGCTTCACCAGCGGTGGTCTTCTATCTTGCAAACTCGTCTTCAGTTTGAGCAGTACTTTAGGATCCTGGCCTCTCATTAACCAGACTACGAGCAGCGCCACAGACCATGTCATCGTTGTGATGTGTTCACAGTCCCTGAGAGTGCAGGTACAGCACTTTATCAGCCTCAGTTGATCCTGCAAAATTTGCTGGCGCATGGCCAGTACTGAGGGTCTGAAAGGGTGCCACGTCAAGGTTCTGTCTGGATTTTGTTGTCGACAAGTCCAACTATGGCACCAAGTGTGGTCAGTCGGGAATTGACGTATGGTGGTACAGGCTTGTTGATGAAGTGAGTAGGCAACTGAAAGTCATTGCTCGTCACGGCTTGTGCCCCTGCTGTAGCATTATTTTCAAATGGGGTGGTGGCTGCCCCAAGTTCAAGTGCACCAACTGTGGAACCCTCTTCTGTTGGATCTGCGAGGCTGACCTCTCTCGCCACAATCCCTACCTCCACTTTCAAACTTCAAACTGTGTTTATGACCCTGCTGCATAGTCAAGAGATGAGGAAGATGAGGACTTTTATTTTGGTTGCACTTGTCATAGTAGATGCGGTTGTGGGCAAGGGGCTATTTTTCACTTGGTCTCGAATGGGCGGTGCTATCGGCTCTACCGGGCTTCTTTCTCGGGATCAAGTGTGCATGAAGTCCCTCATTCACGCCAACTTTCTTTGCTACTCAGCTCTAAACTGAATACAATATAATTGTCTATTAAAGCCTGAATTGTTTTCTAATTTTCTTCTTTGTACTTGATATAATTTTCTATTACAGCCCTAGTGCTCAAACAAATATGGAATAGGTTTTAATGTACACTGTGTGACTTGCTTCTTATGCTGCTTGCAATTGTTCCTTGCTATGCCTTCGTTTGGGTGACTATGTCATTTTCATCATTTTCAATCTTGTATTTGTGATGATTGTATGAATATTACATAACTTGCTTGTTGCCTGACTTAACTTTTTCTTTGTCATGTCTCCATTTCTTCAAATGATTTTTGAAAGATTCTGTATATAAGTTGCAGTACATGTCGTGACTTTTTTTCTTTGAGTTTTGATATGTTCGCGGTGGTGAGGGGAAGCGATGCGGTGCCTCCCTCCACCCCCTCGTCCATCAGGAGGATGAAAGTCCCCCTCAGGACGGGGACATTTTACTAGATTATTGGGAAACCGCTCCTCCGAAAGAAACACTTTGATCACCCTTATAATGAGGTCGACTGTACCCTGTACCCTCTGGCTTTTACAGTGTAGGGTTTTCGACGATCCAGTCTACACCAACCCTCTAGCTCAAAAATAGAAGTCAAAATTGCAGTCTAAGTAAACGAAAATGTCAGCGGTTCTAGTGTTAAAAATCTAGCACAAAACGTGCAAAAAACGTATTCTGAAAAATATTTTTTTTTTATTTTTACATTTTTCCTAGAGGTTACTCGTTAAAGTAGAACCCATGGGACGTTCTTCACACGGAAATGACCCCAAAACATTTTAATGTTTCCCTCAGATATCTGATGGCCTCTATTGGAGTTACTCGTCAGAACAAAACCTCGAGGTGAAAATTTGTGACTTTTAGGGCCAATGGCCCATTCACGACTCTGCCTTTTGCCCGACTCGGGTATCAGCACCGCAGGCCTACGTAGATGTATGCCAGGCGCGTCGCAGCGTAACAGTGTCTCGTGAGATATCGCGAAGCCTGTTACGCGAGACGTGGTCTGGGACACATCTACCAAGTTTATACTACCTGCGTTAAAAATCCCAAAAAACAAGCAGGCCCGCCCTTCCGCCAAACGAAGTTGCCAGCTTCGCTTCGCTGCGCCGGCAACTCCG
>NW_026267571.1:26851-27180 GCF_000697945.3 Frankliniella occidentalis | reverse complement strand
AGGTCGTTTGCATAAGCCCGCTGGATAGCTTTTTCAAAGCAGAAGGGCGGGCTAAAAACTAGGACGTGATTGTATATTGTATGTAACTGATACCACTATCATCCAAGTGTACGTGTGCCTGAACGACAGGGCTCGTTCCATTTTGTTTCCTAGGCAAGGACATTTCATGAACATCGTCTTTTCCATTTCTGCAAGATGCCACTTGACGCCGAGGCTCAGGCCATGGCGGCCTCTCGCGTCGTAGACGGGGGAGAGACCCTTGAGGGGGGGGGGGGGTGTCGTCTCTAGAGAGCCGCCTGAATGGTAGGCAATTTACGCCACAAAACCCC
>NW_026267571.1:23793-26731 GCF_000697945.3 Frankliniella occidentalis | reverse complement strand
TCGCCCCCCCCCCCCCTGTCAGCCGGACCTTAACCCGCCACCGTAGAGTCCAGGCGTGCCGTGGCAAGGGCGTACGGAGTCAGACACACTGACATCGATCGGGTGGTGGACAAGTTCCTGGAAGAGGGGCACGTCAACCGTCGGCCAGGGCGGGGAAGGCCGCGTTGCACTTCGGCCCGGGAGGACGGCGCCACATCTAACGCAGCAACCAACAACCCCCGGACGACGGCTCGGCAAGTCGCATCCGACCACCACGCCGCTACCCACCACGTCATATCTGAGTCGACGGTGAGGCGGCCAGCGGGGGGAGCAGGAGTGGCGCCGCGTTCTCTTCAGCGACGAGGTCCGCTTCATCCTCCACAAGTCGGACGGGAGGCTGCGGCAAGGCGAGGGACCAGCACTTTCAGGAGAAAATGGCCCACAACGGTGGCTCCCGCATGTTCTGGGGTGGCATGTTGGGACGCCGCCCAGCGTTGGAGTACCTGCTACCTCCCGGCGTAGACCAGTGTGGCGGTACATCGACGAAGTGCTGGATCCTCACGTGATACAACTCCAGAACGAGGCCGGGGCCGACTTCATATTCCAGCAGGACAACGCCCGACCACACTCCGCTCGGAACATGCTGAACTTTCTGGAGGGAGCCGGCGTCACCCTCCTGAAGCACCCTGCCAACAGCCCTGACCTCAACCCAATTGAAAATCTCTGGGATGAGGTGGACAGGGGCGTGAGGAAGATGTCACCTCAACCCCGCACCATGCGGGCAGCAGTCCTCGCGGCGTAGAACAACGTCGACCAGGACAGCATCGACAAATTTGACACGCCACGACTCTGTGCCGCTGGCCGTCGCGCAAGAGGGCAACGCATTACATTGAAGTGTTTTGTTGTGTTATTTCGTTGTCTTTCATAGGGAACTCCGGGGTTCGCATAGACCGGATGGAGGAGGACAAAAATCGTCGGGCGCGGGGAGGAGCGGAGCAGAGTAGGGACAGTACCACGCTCCTCCCCGCACCCGACCAGCCGGACGACTTTTGTTCTTCTCCTCCCGGTCTACCCGAGCCCCGGAGTACCCTATTCTTTTAGCCCGCCCTTGTGCTTTGAGAAGGGCATGGAAGTGAGCTTATGCAACCGCTCTCGTGTCCGTCCGTCTGTCGTCCGTGTAAGAGGAAGGGGATGACCTGTCCTCTAGTACTTGTCAATGTAATTTTTCATATTGTTTGACTTTTATCCATAGGTAAAAAAAGAAATAGTTTTTCTATCAACAGTTTAACAACCTAACTAAAGCTTACAATTCTTTGTATTTGGTTAAATTACCTGCTCGAGTTGGTTGCAACATAAATTGAATTCCTGCTCCGTACAAGCAGATTGAAAACCCAGAGGAAGAGGACCAGGTCTGTTGAAACTAGCTATGTACGCCATACCACGTCTCGCGTAACAGGCTTTGCGATACCTCACGAAACAATTCCGCTGCGACGCGCCTGTGGCGTTGACACCCGAGACGAGTCAGTAGGAGTGTACACGGAAATAGGGCCTGCCGGCCCCAAAATTTGTCGTGTTTAGAGCATTTGTCAGGGACTTTTTATACCAAAACTAGGCACATGAAAATTCTGATATTGACGTTTATTACCGTCAAAGTGTCATATTCCGGACAAATTTGACCGTTTTTCATCAATATTTCTAAAACCGGTAGGGGTATGAAAAATTCCAGCGGATTCTAGAAACTAGGCGCCAAGATACATATTTTCCATCTGGAGAGGAAATTTTCTTTGCGCCAGTTCAACTGCACAAGCCTCTGAAACCCCGTCCGGATTTAAACCCGAAGCCGGGGCAAATCCGGACAGTCCCTATTTTTGCTATTAAATGGCACTAGAACTGGTCGATATGCCAATACTGCACTGCAGCTACGTGCCAGTACACACCAACTTAACCCGTAACTGCGGAACCAGAGTGATATTGAAATTTTGGAGGCAAAATTGGTCCATTTCAGAAGTTAAGCAACTTCTGCAAAAGTCAGTGCTATTTTAGTAGAAGGGCATTGGTTTCGCAAAATACGCCATAAGAATGTGTACAACAATCTTTACCACACAGGACTTTGTCAAAATTGAAAATTTTGTGCATTTTTACCTAAGATTTGCAAGTGAGAGATCGAGTGAAATACCGTACAATCAATACTACCCGCAAAAGTCCGCAGGATATTAAAAATTTTCGACTCCAGCGTAGTGACGTTAAAGCTGTATCTAGTGACCGTGGCCAGCATTGGTGCTATGCGGCACACGCATTGAAGTACCGCTTCACAGTGTGTGTACTGGTCGGGTCCTATTATTAAAATTGCACTGCTCTGGGCGGCTCTAAAATATGAAAGTACTACTTATTTAAATCTCCAGAGCCTCGCGGAAAAGTATCTATCTTAATTATGAACCTACATTGTGTAATTTGCTGTAAAAATGCAAAAAAGTAGTGTCCGGATTTACCCTGCTGGTCCGGAATTAGACACTTTGACGGTAGCTGTTCTAATTTGACAAATGGTTATGCAAAAATCAGCGTCATAGTGATTGTAGATAGTATAGGGTCCCTTGAGCCTAAAGGAGAGTGTGGTTTGACCCCTAATGTGTGGTTGGCTGAGCGATAGCGAAACCTACTACTACAGTGATGATCAAAAAGTTTCGTGTCTGTGTGTCTGTCTGTTTGTCTTTAATCACGATAAGTCGAGAACGGGTTGAGCTAGGTACCTGAAATTTTCAGCGTAGCTTTGTAGCATGAAAAGCAAGATCTGTATTGATTTTGAGCCCTTAAGATTAAAAATTGACCTGTCAAAAAATTAAAAGACGAAAATCCCAAAATAATTCTTTTTGGCTGAGCGATAGCGAAGCCTATTACTCCAGTGATGATCAAAAAGTTTCGTGTCTGTGTGTGTGTGTGTGTTTGTCTGTAATCACGATAA
>NW_026267571.1:18409-19513 GCF_000697945.3 Frankliniella occidentalis | reverse complement strand
GGCGCATTTCTTGACAAAAATGAGGTGAAAATGATCAAATGGTCGGTTAAATCGTTAAAAAGACTTCGTTTCGAAAAATTGGATATACACTCCTAGGGTCGTTTTGTATCATGAAAAGACAGATCGAGTTCGAAGATGAGCATTCTAGCGCAAAAATTGGCTTTTAAAAAATCAAAAACCACAGGCTGCAAAATATTTATTTTTACAAATATTTTATTATAGGCTCCTAAGGGGTAACTCGTAAAAGTAGAACCCTCTGCACGAAAATTTCGTCCGTTTTGCTCTATCTTGTACCGTTTGGGTGCTAGGGGGGATATCTGGACAAAAATGTGGTGAAAATAACCATATGGTGTATTAAAACGTAGAAAAGGCTTTATATCAAAAAATTGTGTATACACTCCTGTTCACTCGTCTCGGGTGTCAGCGCCGCAGGCCTAGCTATATGTGCGCCAGGCGCGTCGCAGCGTATCAGTGTTTCGTGAAATATCGCGAAGCCTGTTACGCGAGACGTGGTCTGGCGTACATCTACGTAGTTTAAGCATAACTCGCTTTAAAAGTCTTTGATATGAAGTCTTTTACACAATAGAGGAGTTGCCTGGAAGCAGAACAATAGGGAAGAAGGGCAAGAGGACCGGAAACTGGTATGAGAAATTGAGCGGTTAACCAATCAGTGCTAAACAGGCATTAGCGGCGCTCATCCTGGATTGGTCAACCCCACAATTTCACACTCTATTTCCGATATTCTTGTACTTCTTTCCTGGTCGTCTGCTTCCAGGAAACTCCTCTATTTCAGAGACCATTAGGTCTCTTCCACCTTGTTTCACCCGAGAAATGCCCCATAGCACCCAAAACGGTGCACGATAGAGCAAAACGGACAAATATTTCGCCTAAAAGTTCTACTTTGACGGTGTACCCCTAAGGAGCCCATAAAAAAGTATTGGGAAAAAATACATTTTTGGCTGAGCGATTAGCGAAGCCCATTACTCCACTGACCGGAAAAGTTTCATTCTGTTTGTTTGTCTGTTTGACTGTCTGTCTGTCCGCACGATAACTCGAGAAAGAATTGAGAGAGCGATCTGGGAATTTCAGGGTCGTTTTGTATCA
>NW_026267571.1:16666-18304 GCF_000697945.3 Frankliniella occidentalis | reverse complement strand
AGGCCTAGCTATATGTGCGCCAGGCGCGTCGCAGCGTATCAGTGTTTCGTGAAATATCGCGAAGCCTGTTACGCGAGACGTGGTCTGGCGTACATATAGCTAGTACAACTTGTGTTTTAGGCTGAGCGATTAGCGAAGCCCATAACTCCACTGACCCGAAAAGTTTCATTCTGTTTGTCTGTTTGTCTGTCTGTCTGTCCGCACGATAACTCGAGAAGGAATTGAGATAGCTATCTGGGAATTTAGGGGTTGTTTTGTACCATAAAAAGACAGTTCGAGTTCGAAGATGAGCATTGTAGCTCAAAAATTGGCTTTTTAAAGAATCAAAAACTACAGGTCGCAAAATGTTTTTTTATCCATTTTTTTATGGGTTCCTAGGTGGTAACTTGTCAAAGTAGAGCCCTTTGGGCAAAAATTTCGTCCGTTTGGCTCTATCTTGTACCGTTTAGGTGCTATGGCGCATTTCTTGACAAAAATGAGGTGAAAATGATCAAATGGTCGGTTAAATCGTTAAAAAGACTTTGTTTCGAAAAATTGGATATACACTCCTATTACTCCGTCTCGGGTGTCAGCGCCGCAGGCCTAGCTATATGTGCGCCAGGCGCGTCGCAGCGTAACAGTGTTTCGTGAGATATCGCGAAGCCTGTTACGCGAGACGTGGTCTGGCGTACATATAGCTAGTTTATAAGGCAATTTGTGAGCTAGAATGCACATCTTCGAACTCGACGTGCCTTTTCTAAAAAGGGTGTTCCAGGCTATCTAAAACGGAAGTGTAAAAGAACAAACTGCTGATTTATCTGTTTACGTCCGCCCACTATGAGAAATTATCATGGTAGCTTCTTCCGATCCTATCCTCTCCAATATGGAGGGGAGCTCGTGACTGATCTGACAGTTTCTCTAACCTGAAAGACCGCGGAGGCAGGTAATTAGATTGACCAATCGGAGCCATTGCGGAAACAGAAAAGTCAGTGAGTTTGTTCTTTTTAGCCCGCCCTTCTGCTTTGAAAAAGCTATCCAGCGGGCTTATGCAAACGACCTCGTGTGTGTCTGTCTGTCTGTCTGTCTGTCTGTCTGTCTGTCTGTTCCACAAGAAGGAGATGTGCTAGAGACTTCAAATTTTCAGGGGATCTCAAGGTTCACTCCCACAAAACAAAACGCCTACGTCAAATCCTGTCAGCCACCCTTAAGGGGCTGAAAGGGGGTATCGAAGAAAACAGGAAAGGCCAAAAAAGTAGGAAAAAAAATATTTTTTTATGATCTCCTTAGGGGTAACTCGTGACAGTAGAGCCCTTTGGGCGAAAATTTCGTCCGTTTTGCTCTATCTCTAACCGTTTACGCGCTAGAGGGTCTTTTTAGACGAAAATAAGCTAAAAATTGCCATAGTGAACAATAAGATGTAGAAAAAAGGCCTAAAAACCGAAAAATAGAAAGGTAACTTTCCCCCACCCCCAAAAAGCGTTTTCTAAGCAGAAGGGTGGGTTGTAGTCGCGGTGCTTCACCGTTACGTCTCCTTTTCAAGTCTTTGAGGCAAACTCAAAGATGACGGGTTTAAGCCGGCCGAAGGCCCGCTACATCATTTGATCATGTTCTTCAGCAAATCGCGTGACAGAAATGGTCGGGCCGTAGGCCCGACCATCG
>NW_026267571.1:11564-16616 GCF_000697945.3 Frankliniella occidentalis | reverse complement strand
AATGGTCGGGCCGTAGGCCCGACCATCGCCGCCGGCAGGCCAAGCAGGCCCGGCCCCTGCCGAACGGAGTTGCCGGCGGAGCGAAGCGGAGCTGGCAACTTCGTTTGGCGGAAGGGCGGGCCTGCTTGTTATACTTTAGTTTTAGATGGCCTGGAACATTCTATTCCTCCACGAGTTATCGTGCGGAGAGACAGACAAAAACATAAACAAACAGAATGAAACTTTTCCGGTCATTGGAGTAATGGGCTTCGCTAATCGCTCAGCCAGTAGGCTAACTTTGATTTCATTGAACCCTCTTCTAATGCTTGTCAGTTCTGTAACAACGTAATAATTTTCGTATGTATTTGTTGCCGTTGATCTACAACTCAAGCTCTTAAATTCTTCCTGTACGAACCACGCCAATCAAGAGCCTCTGGAAGGTATCTGATCCAGGGTATTTTGGGTAAGCGAGCGGCGGAAACGGAAATGCCTAATCCACCGCTGCTTGCATCTCTACCGCTGATGCGCGGAGGTGAGGAGAGGGGGAGGCGGGGCCGCGCAGAGTCTACTGCGCAAGCGCAGTTCGCAGGCTGAGACGCATCCAGCAGCCGCCCGGACGTTCCGATTCCGCTGCTTCGCTTACCCGAAATACCCTATAGACTCCGCGTCGCCCCGCCGCCTCCCCTTCTCCTCACCTCCGCGCATCAGCGGTAGAGATGCAAGCAGCGGTGGATTAGACATTTCCGTTTCCGCCGCTCCGCTTACCCAAATTACCCTATATTAGATACCTTCCAGAGGTTCTTGATTGGCATGGTTCGTACAGGAAGAATTTGAGAGCTCGAGTTGTAGATCAACTTCAACAAATACATACGAAAATTATTACGTTGTCACAGAACTGACAAGCACTAGGAGAGGGTTCAATGAAATCAAAGTTACTGGCTGAGCGATTAGCGAAGCCCATTACTCCACTGACCGGAAAAGTTTCATTCTGTTTGGTTGTTTATATGTTTGTCTGTCTCTCCGCACGATAACTCGTGGAGGGATAGGGTACTCCGGGGCTCGACCGGACCGGAAGGAGAAGAACAAAAATCGTCGGGCCGGTCGGGCGCGGGGAGGAGCGGGGTACTGCCCCCACCCTGCCCCGCTCATCCCCGCGCCCGACGATTTTTGTTCTTCTCCGTCCGGTCTAGCCAAGCCCCGGAGTACCCTATTGAGTGTACCAGCGAGATGCAACCAGCGGTGAACTGGCCGGTTCCGTTTCCGCCGCTCCGCTTACCCGAAATGCCCTATTGAGCATGCGCAGTTCGAAGGCCGAGACGAATCCAGCAGCCGCTAGGCCGTCCCGTTTGCTTACCCAAAATACCCTATTGAGGACATTGAGTATAAAATAAACTTCTATTGCTGCTCCAAACAATAAGAAGCATTTCATTTTTTAAGCGTTCGTAATAAGTACTGAAAGGTCCATTAGCGAGAGGTTTTTAGGCAATAAACCATTCCGGTAAAGCTGAAATGCAGAAGATTGCAGGGAACAAGAAAACGGAAATCGCTATGCTCGAACATGGTGACTCCCGTTTTCTCGTTCCCCGCATTCTTCTGCATTTCAGCTTTACCGGAATGCTTTATTACGATAGCTAGAGCGCGGAGCGGAACTACGAAGAATACAAGGTTAAATGTACGCCAGACCACGTCTCGCGTAACATGCTTCGCAATCTCACGAAACCCTATTACGCTGCGACGCGCCTGGCACACATTTACCTTGGCCTGCGGCGCTGAAACCCGAATCGAGAAGTGGAAAATGTACACGAAGATACGGGCCATTGGCCCGCCACTTTCGTAGGGAGAGGGAGGGGAGTGGGGGTTGAAGGTAGTCCCGGTGTGTGACGTAAAAGCCTAATGTTAAAGCCAATAGGGTATTTCGGGTAAGCGGAGCGGCGGAAACGGAACCGGCCAGTTCACCGCTGGTTGCATCTCTGCTGCTGATGCGCGGGGGAGAGGGAGAGGCGGCGGGGCGGCGCAGAGTATACTGCGCATGCGCAGTTCGCAGGCTGAGACGGATCCAGCAGCCGTTTGACCGTTCCGTTTCCGCTGCTTCGCTTACCCGAAATACCCTATTCTAGCGAAGTTTACGGTATGTCATGCAAATTTGTCTAGAGAGTGCCTTGCATGTGTCAATTAGATGTTCCTTGGTACCACATGTTTAAAAGCAATAGGGTGTTCCAGGCAATCTAAAACGGAAGTAGGAAAAGAACAAAAACTCACTGACCGTTCTGTTTCCGTAGTGGCTCTGATTGGTCATCTGCCTCCACAGCCTTTCAGGTATGAGAAACTTTTAGATCAGTTTCGAGTTTCCCTCCATATTTGAAAGGTTAGGATCGGACCAAACTTCCATGGTAGTTTCTCATACAAGGCGGACGAAAACAGATGGGTGAATTTGTTCTTTTTCACTTCCGTTTTAGATAGCCTGGAACACCCTTTTCATTTCATTTGGCTTTTACCTCATCACGACTGACTGCCGTTAACGACCTATAACCTTCCTTGATAAATTTTCAACTCAGCCTCAAACCCTCCATCAATGTAAATTCATTGGCTGAGCGATATCGAAGTGATGATCAAAAAGTTTCGTGTCTGTGTGTTTGTCTGTCTGTACGCACGATAACTCGAGAGCGGTTTGAACCTCCGTGAAGTGAGCAGGACCCAAACAGCCGGCCCGCAAACCACTTGGTGGAATCGATTGTTTTCGATCAGGAGAGTAAAGTTTTTGATTGTTTCGCGGTTCGGCTAAAGCATTCTCTCAAAACAAACGAAGGTACTTTTGGGGGTGGAAGTTTCCCGGACCCGACATATCTCGGGTACCAGAAGTCCTAAATACACCAAAAAAACGTCAAAATGCGTCATTTTGTTAGTTTTACATTGTTTCATACTATACTTACCATTCATTTGTAAGACGGACACTTACCACTCGGCTACCGCTAATGGGTCCCGTCAAATTCGCACACAACTAAAAATGATGGCAGAGTAAATTAAATGCAGTTAACCAAGACAAGTTTTGTAAGTTTTAAATTGTTTTGGACTCCAGAACAATCGTTCAGTGCTACTTTCTTGAATTT
This sequence comes from Frankliniella occidentalis, assembly GCF_000697945.3. NCBI lineage: Eukaryota > Metazoa > Arthropoda > Insecta > Thysanoptera > Thripidae > Frankliniella > Frankliniella occidentalis. Next base: position 13,530 of record NW_026267571.1, on the reverse strand, counting down.
ATCGTGTTAGCTAACTGCGGGTCAAGTTATGTTCACATAATGCAACAACAAAGACGAAAAGCTCCGGAACTGGTCTGAAAAGACTCTTTTAAGTTTGTTTAATATAGTTTCGCTCTTAGATTGCCCCCCTTCTACCGTAAATGGGGTGAGCTCAGTTGTTATCAATGTTAGCTAACTTTGGGTCCGGGAAAATGCGCAGATATTACTCACGTCGCAAATAAAAAACCATCTTCAACATGCAACCTCAAATTCGTTCGTTTCGGTTTGTTTCAGTAAAAAAAGCATAAATGAACGTGGTACATTCTCTCTATAGAGATGCACGCGGTACTGGGTCCGGCCACATTCTCAATAAAGCAGTGGTAAGTATTGTGAAATGGCAAAACTTACTTTTTCAGCTAGATTACATTTGTTTTGCATTGCTTTGTAGTCCTTTACTAAACAAAGTCAATTCCGGCACTTCTCTAGGGCGGTGTGACAAGTCGGGTCCGAACAACATCACAAATAGCTCTTTGAAGTTCAAAAATTGGTCAGAATATTAAAATTCTTGTTCATATTCGTTTGTTTTGGTTTGTTTCGGTATAAAAAACCATAACAATATTGGTTATAATGTGTCTAAGGAGAAGCAGACGGTACTGGGTCCGGCCACATTCTCAATAAAGCAGTGATAAGTATTGTGAAATGACAAAACTTACTTCTACAGCTAGATTTCATTTGTTTTGCATTGTTTTGTTGTCCTTTACTAAATAAATTCAATAGGGTATTTCAATGGAGCGCTGGCCGAAACTAAGAAGAACAAAAACGGATACAGAGAGCGGTGGTGGGGGCGGGCGCGCGGAGAAGCGGCGGGCGGGGAGGCTCCCCTCCACCCGCTTCATTGAGAATGTGGCCGGACCCAGTACCGCGGGCGTCTCGTTAGGCACAGTATAACCTATGTATTTATGGTTGTTGTACTGAAACAAACCCAAACAAAGGAATATAAACAGGAACTTTAATATTTTGACCAATTTTTGTTGTTAAGATGGATTCAGAGTTCACAAGATGAGAGCGTGATTTTCACGCCGCTAGCGTGAAAAGAGTTGTTTTGGTTAGCAGTTGACTTGATGCAACAGCCAATAACAGGCCGCCGCACAGTGGGAGATTTAGGTTCAAAATCGCGACAAAAGTCAAATCTTTTCACGATCGGCATATAATTCGGAATTACGGAGTTTTCTGGGTTAATGTCATCAAAAACCTAATAATTTAGTGAAAAGTGCGGAAAAGTGCAAAATTGGTCCACCCTACCCACCCCACCCCCAAAAAGTTGCTATAATTGCCAAGTTTTCGGTTCTGTTTCTATGAACGCCGTACAGCAACAGGTAAAAGTATGTTCACGTGTTCAAACACAACCATATTACATGTTTTGGCACATTTTTGGCAGAGCCAGCCGGACACTTCCACCCAAAAAGGCCATTTTTGTATGCTCATCATCGCCAAGGTGGCAGCTTGTGGCACCTGTTCTCAAGCGGGATACGTTAATTAGTGTCGTAGCTACCATTTGGTGCAAGAGTTAGAGTGGAACTCGGCGGAACTCAAATTATAACTCAATGTGAAAATACGATTACCCCTAACCTCCAAATCCTAACTTTTGAATTATGATTTATTTCTTTTCTGAAGTCTTTGACATGATTAATAACACCTAAAATGTTGCCCAACTCTTAATTACCAAGAAATGTCACTTATAGACCGTGTTTTTCTCAATTTCGAAGCATTTTACCAAAGCGACTGACGGGGCGAGTGAGCGGAGGCAAGCGCAGGGGTCGGTTTAAACACATCCGAACCGAAACACAAGCGATCGAAGTGAAGTGAAAGTGAAGGGAAATTGTGACTTTAGGTGTCATCTACCGATATCAAACAGAAAAATCCGCTGATTCTAAAGTTTAGATTTTTGACTTTTGTCGCAATTTTGAGGTCAAATCTCCCACTGTGC
>NW_026267571.1:11063-11514 GCF_000697945.3 Frankliniella occidentalis | reverse complement strand
GTCGCAATTTTGAGGTCAAATCTCCCACTGTGCGCCGTAGGGCTATGCCATTATTTTCAGCTGAATCAGCTTTGGAGCTAGCATGATTTTTCACGCTTCCGGCGTGATTTTCACGCAAGCGTCTGCTAGGAGCGTGATTTTCACGCAAGCGTCTGCTAGCAGCGTGATTCTCACGCAAGTTCGAAAGTGCACATTCTCGAATATCTCCCAAGTGCCCCTTCGAACTTGCGTGAAAATCACGCTGCTAGCAGGCGCTTGCGTGAAAATCACGCTAGCTCCAAAGCTGATTCAGCTGAAAATAATGTTGCATAAAGTTGCATAATGTTGCATAAAGTCAACTGCTAACCAAAACAACTCTTTTCACGCTAGCGGCGTGAAAATCATGCTCGCATCTTGTGAACTCTGAATCTTCCTTAAAAAGACACTGTAAAAAATGTTGGGAATTCTACTA
>NW_026267571.1:0-10402 GCF_000697945.3 Frankliniella occidentalis | reverse complement strand
CTATACTTGTATGGTAAGAATACTATCGCGTATGGTAGAATTACCATACGCCTGTATGGGAAAATTCCCATACATGTATATGTGAATTGCTGCAGATACATTTATAGGAAATCTACTATATAAATTTTTTACAGTGGAGCTTTTGGGACGTAGAACGGACCCAACTTGTCAAACCACCCCAGAGAAGTGGCGGAATTGACTTCATTAAGTAAACGACAACAAAACAATGTAAAACAAACGTAAACTGGCTGAAAAGAAAAGTTTTTTCCATTTCACAATGTTTATCACTGCTTCATTCAGAATGTGGCCGGACCCAGTACCGCGGGCGTCTCGTTAGGCACATTATAACCCACAGGGTTATGGTTTTTGTACTAAAACAAACCAAAACAAACGAATCTGGATAAGAATTATTATACTCCGACCAATTTTTGTAGTTAAAAGAGCTTTTGTGACGTTAAACGGACCCAACTAGTCAAAACACCCCAGAGAAGTTTCGGAATTGACTTTATTAGGTAAACGACAGCAAAACAATGTAAAACAAACGTAAACTGGCTGAAAAGAAAAGTTTTTCTATTTTACAATGTTTATCACTGCTTCATTGAGAATGTGGCCGGACCCAGTACCGCGGGCGTCTCGTAAGGCACAGTATAACCCATATATTTCTTGTTGTTATACTGAAACAAGCCAAAACAAAAGAATATAAACAGGAACTTTAATATTATGACCAATTTTTGTAGTTAAAAGAGCTTTTGGGACGTTGAACCGACCCAACTTGTCAAACCACCCCAGAGAAGTGGCGGAATTGACTTCATTAAGTAAAGGACAACAAAACAATGCAAAACGAACGTAATTTGTGTTAAAAAAAAAAGTTTTTCTATTTAACAATGTGTATCACTGCTTTATTGAGAATGTGGCCGGACCCAGTACCGCGGGCGTATCGTTAGGAACAGTATAACCTACATATTTATGGTTGTTGTACTGAAACAAACCAAAACAAAGGAATCTGATTAAGAATTATTGCATACCAACTTAATTTTGTTGTTAAAAGAGCTGTTTGTGACGTTGTACGGACCCAACTTGTCAAATCGCCCCAAAGAAGTTGCGGGAATTGACTTTTTTCAGGAAAAGACTACAAACCAATGCAAAACAATCGTAATCTGAGTAAAAAAAAAGTTTTTCTATTTAACAATATGTATCACTGCTTCATTGAGAATGTGGCCGGACCCAGACCGCGGGCGTCTCGTTAGGCACAATATAACCCACAGGGTTATGGTTTTAATACTAAAACAAACCAAAACAAACGAATCTGGATAAGAATTATTATACTCCGACCAATTTTTGTAGTTAATAGAGCTTTTGTGACGTTAAACGGACCCAACTAGTCAAAACACCCCAGAGAAGTTTCGGAATTGACTTTATTAGGTAAACGACAACAAAACAATGTAAAACAAACGTAAACTGGCTGAAAAGAAAAGTTTTTTCCATTTTACAATGTTTATCACTGCTTCATTGAGAATGTGGCCGGACCCAGTACCGCGGGCCTCTCGTTAGGCACAGTATAACCCATATATTTATGGATGTTATACTGAAACAAACCAAAACAAAGGAATATAAACAGGAACTTTAATATTCTGACCAATTTTTGTAGTTAACAGAGCTGTTTGTGATGTTATACGGACCCAACTTGTCAAACCACCCCAGAGAAGTGGCAGAATTGACTTTACTTGGTAAAGGACAACAAAACAATGCAAAACAATCGCAATCTGTGTAAAAAAAAAGTTTTCTTATTTAACAATATGTATCACTGATTTATTGAGAATGTGGCCGGACCCACTACCGCGTTCGTCTCGTTAGGCACAATATAACACACATGTTTATGGTTTTTATACTAAAACAAACCAAAACAAACGAATCTGAATAAGAATTATTATACTCCGACCAATTTTTGTAGTTAATAGAGCTTTTGTGACGTTAAACGGACCCAACTAGTTTTCCCATTTCACAATACTTATCACTGCTTTATTGAGAATGTGGCCGGACCCAGTACCGTCTGCTTCTCCTTAGGCACATTATAACCAATATTGTTATGGTTTTTTATACCGAAACAAACCAAAACAAACGAATATGAACAAGAATTTTAATATTCTGACCAATTTTTGAACTTCAAAGAGCTGTTTGTGATGTTGTTCGGACCCAACTTGTCACACCGCCCTATAGAAGTGCCGAAATTGACTTTGTTTAGTAAAGGACTACAAAACAATGCAAAACAAATGTAATCTAGCTGAAAAAGTAAGTTTTGCCATTTCACAATACTTACCACTGCTTTATTGAGAATGTGGCCGGACCCAGTACCGCGTGCATCTCTATAGAGAGAATGTACCACGTTCATTTATGCTTTTTTTACTGAAACAAACCGAAACGAACGAATTTGAGGTTGCATGTTGAAGATGGTTTTTTATTTGCGACGTGAGTAATATCTGCGCATTTTCCCGGACCCAAAGTTAGCTAACATTGATAACAACTGAGCTCACCCCATTTACGGTAGAAGGGGGGCAATCTAAGAGCGAAACTATATTAAACAAACTTAAAAGAGTCTTTTCAGACCAGTTCCGGAGCTTTTCGTCTTTGTTGTTGCATTATGTGAACATAACTTGACCCGCAGTTAGCTAACACGATAAATTCAAGAAAGTAGCACTGAACGATTGTTCTGGAGTCCAAAACAATTTAAAACTTACAAAACTTGTCTTGGTTAACTGCATTTAATTTACTCTGCCATCATTTTTGGTTGTGTGCGACTTTGACGGGACCCATTAGCGGTAGCCGAGTGGTAAGTGTCCGTCTTACAAATGAATGGTAAGTATAGTATGAAACAATGTAAAACTAACAAAATGACGCATTTTGACGTTTTTTTGGTGTATTTAGGACTTCTGGTACCCGAGATATGTCGGGTTCGGGAAACTTCCACCCCCAAAAGTACCTTCGTTTGTTTTGAGAGAATGCTTTAGCCGAACCGCGAAACAATCAAAAACTTTACTCTCCTGATCGAAAACAATCGATTCCACCAAGTGGTTTGCGGGCCGGCTGTTTGGGTCCTGCTCACTTCACGGAGGTGCGGTATGAGATAGGAAGGAGGCTCAAATTTTTACTGTACCTTTGTATCATAAACAGCAAGAAGTGTATTGATTTTGAGCCCTTTAGCTCCAAATTTGACGAGTTTCAAAAATCAAGAACAAAAAGCGAAAAAAACTTACTTTAAAAAATTCTTTTTATTACATCTTTCTTATAAGGAACTCGGCAAAGTAAAGCCCTGTTGGCCGAAATCCGTTTGGCTCTATCTCTGTTAGGGCGCCACCCTTGTGAAAACGAACTCATCCGAAAATGTATCCGGGTTTGTACCGTAAAGAGTCCGAGACCCTCTGAGGCCTCGGACTTGTACCGCAATCAGTCCGATCGTTGTCGGACTTGCTCCAGAAAAGATCCGTAGCCCGACTCCGTCGGGCTAAAAGCCCGAGTCGGGCTGCTCCGTTTTTACCCGACAGACCCCGGACTGTTCGATTTTTGCCCGACAAACTCGGACAGTCCGATTGGCGCCCGAGACCTCCTGTCGGACTGTCCGATTTCCGCCCGATGCGTCGGGCTTGTCCGGGTGAAGCTCGACAGCGCGTCCCTCGCGGGGTCGGACTAGTCCGATTTTAGCCCGATACATACCAGCATCCCTATGACTGGGAGTGCTGCTAGGCGCACTGTTAAAACATTTATCACAGAATTAGAGTGAACTAAGTATAAACTTGTGGTTTAAAGTGCTCAATACTGTACGTGCTGACGTGCAATTCTTGATCATATATATGCGATAGCCGTTCAGGCGTTTTTAAGTCTATGGCACAAAATTCAAACAGATAGGGAAACTTTTGCTAAGGCCCAAATAATGTGAGGTCGTCTTACATTTGGTAATTTCCACTGGCCGCCGCTAAGAAAAGGTTACTAAACCGAACATTTAAAAAATATGGGGCCGCCCGAAAAAAAAAAAAAAGATTCGTGAAAGTAGAGCGGCACGGCTTGTGTTTGCAAATTAGAATAGGAGAAATAATGCACTAGCGGGCATCGACGAAATGACCTGAAATGTATGTGAAGTAGCGTCATCGGCTGACAGTCGAAAACCGCGTCATTCTACGTGGAACCGTTCGTCTGTGGGAGCGTAAGGACTGCGTCGACTGAGTCTCGAGTCAAGAGGCTTGTCGGACCAGCCCTCCCTCATGTTTCAGGATAGCTCAGCGGTCAAAGGCGTCGACTTCGACCAAAAGAATCCGAGGATCCAAGGAACGAGTCCCAGCCCCAGCCGATACAAGCAGCGCAGTGTGTCTCCCCAGCATTGTAACACAGATGTGCACCCCATAATTTTTAGGGGGACCTCCCCTCCACAGTGGGAGATTTAGGTTCAAAATCGCGACAAAAGTCAAATCTTTTCACGATCGGCATATAATTCGGAATTACGGAGTTTTCTGGGTTAATGTCATCAAAAACCTAATAATTTAGTGAAAAGTGCGGAAAAGTGCAAAATTGGTCCACCCTACCCACCCCACCCCCAAAAAGTTGCTATAATTGCCAAGTTTTCGGTTCTGTTTCTATGAACGCCGTACAGCAACAGGTAAAAGTATGTTCACGTGTTCAAACACAACCATATTACATGTTTTGGCACATTTTTGGCAGAGCCAGCCGGACACTTCCACCCAAAAAGGACATTTTTGTATGCTCATCATCGCCAAGGTGGCAGCTTGTGGCACCTGTTCTCAAGCGGGATACGTTAATTAGTGTCGTAGCTACCATTTGGTGCAAGAGTTAGAGTGGAACTCGGCGGAACTCAAATTATAACTCAATGTGAAAATACGATTACCCCTAACCTCCAAATCCTAACTTTTGAATTATGATTTATTCCTTTTCTGAAGTCTTTGACATGATTAATAACACCTAAAATGTTGCCCAACTCTTAATTACCAAGAAATGTCACTTATAGACCGTGTTTTTCTCAATTTCGAAGCATTTTACCAAAGCGACTGACGGGGCGAGTGAGCGTAGGCAAGCGCAGGAGTCGGTTAAACACATCCGAACCGAAACACAAGCGATCGAAGTGAAGTGAAAGTGAAGGGAAATTGTGACTTTAGGTGTCATCTACCGATATCAAACAGAAAAATCCGCTGATTCTAAAGTTTAGATTTTTGACTTTTGTCGCAATTTTGAGGTCAAATCTCCCACTGTGCCCTCTGACCGGGCGCCAATCGGACAGTCGGACAAGAGGTACCGGGCGTCAATTGGACAGTCCGACGGAAGGTCTCGGGCGCCAATCGGACTGTCCGATTCGGACTGAAGTCGGACTGCTCCGATCAACATCCGAATTTCAAACGTTTCGGAACATAAATGGAGCCGTCCGAAACACATTAGTCGGAGTAAAAACGGAGCAAGTCCGCTTCGGATGTCTTTCGGAGCTGTTCGTTTTCACAAGGGCAGAGGGAGTTTTCCACATGAAAATGACCCAAAATCATGTGAATGTTTTGTCTCAGATATTTGAGGGTCTCTGATAGGGTTACTCGTCAAAATAAAACCCCGAAGAGAAAATTTGTGCCTTTTGGTGCCGAAGGCCCACTTACGACTCTGCCTTTTGCCCGACTCGGGTGTCAGCGCCGCAGGCCTAGGTAGATGTATGCCAGGCGCGTCGCAGCGTAACAGTGTTTCGTGAGATATCGCGAAGCCTGTTACGCGAGACGTGGTCTGGCGTACATCTTCCTAGTTTAGTTGAGAATGTCATTTCACAGTGGTCATCTCTGCACATTCCTGATTCCTGTAATGTCCATAATGTGTGATGACGTTCTGTTCCTTAAGAACAGGGGTGTGTAATACCTAGGTAGTACCTAGGTACTTTTCTCGGTACCTTACATTACCTAGGTACTGAAGATTCGATTCTACCTTACCGATACCTAGGTACTTTTTGGAATAGCTATACCGTCTTTTTGTAGGTACTTGCCAAGGTACTTTAAAACCTATATCCACCAAATTAAAGGGTCAAATAAGCGTCACTACCAAACTATATTTTTCGAGATATTTGTTTTGGCACCACGGTGTTGTGGAGGGGGCAAGGAGGGAGTAAAAGTATGGAGAATTCGTTCCGGCTGCCCCCGGTCAACCTCCTTCCTCGAATAGACAAAGGAGGACCCCCCTCCCCACCCACCTCCCGGCTGCAGGCCACATGTTTGGGACCGACAGGTCCATTACGCACAAAAATCGAACGCAATGTACAGCTCCTGATGTGTCCTTGACCGTGGATTTCTTACTAGCGGATAGGGAAACGGGTGATGAACTCGCTCGCATGCTATGCGAGTCAGACAGAGCAGAGAAACAACAAATTACTTCCAAAAAAATTATTGAGTGGCTTGCTACAAAATGCTTGGTATTAGTGAGTGGAAACGTAAAATACTAGGTACGTACATTACGCGAAATCGTCAGAACTGTGACGTACCAAAAAATCTGAAAAGTACCTAAAAGTAACTAAAAAGTACCCAGGTACCGGACGGAAGTACCTAATACCTACCTAGGTAGTGAGCTCGGTAAACTACCTAATACCTACCTAGGTAGTCATTTTACAATTCTACCGCTACCTTACCTAGGTACTGAAGATAGACTACCTTACCCACCCCTGCTTAAGAACCGTTAACGAAAACAGGTGCGTTTGGTCATGGTTTGGTTCTCTGTCGACATTGTCATCCATGAGGAGGAAGAAAACGTTATAATTTTATGTGAATACAAGTATTTAGTGCTCAACTTAAAATTGTCAGACTTCGTTTAGTCATTGTTTTATCGCTTTCCGATACAGTAATTTGATTTATAACCCATCACAAATATATAGACTATTTCCGTGCGTGCAGTGCTTCCGAGCGCAGCAAACGGCTCCGCGGATGGAGCGGGTTACTCCTTAGAGCAGGGGTCGCAAACTCGCGGCTCCCGAGCCAAGCGCGGCTCGCCTAGCCCGGTAGCGCGGCTCGCCGAGAGCCGCGCACCTCTTGCGTTCGGGTGGACCCGAGGTCGCCGAGAGCCGCGCTCGGGTGGCTCGGAGCTGAGCTGGACCCAGCCGTCGTCGTCTGTCGCTGGACACACGCCGCTCGCTCGCTGGCCCAGTGTGTGTGTCTGTCTTTGTCGCACTCATTCAGGTGCCATTGGGAGTGACAAAGACAGACACACTGGCCGACGACCGAGCGCACAGCGAAGCTAGCCGGCGGTGACAGCAGTGCGGCCGGGCTCGGGTCAGTCGCTGAGGCACCACTACATCTATCTCTCTCACTCTTTTTGCCGAAGAGCTCGCAATGCGTGTGGCCTATGCAGGCGAGGCTCGGCGGATAGCTCGAGTTTGCGACCCCTGCCTTAGAGTGAGGCGACACGGACAAACTCACACACACACACACGCTCACAGAGAGAAAAAGGGTTTTCCGACCGGACGTAGTCATAGGCTTCGCTAATCGCTCAGCCAAAAAACGGAAGGTGGAAAGGAGGCTGGGCGCTGCTTGGCGGAGAGGGAGGGCGTGCTAGCCAGCCTCTCGGGCCTCAGCTCGGTTGCAAAAAAAAATCATACGTTTACCCCCGTAAGTGTACGAATGGATATTCACACACCTGCAAGTGTGCGACATTCACACACTTGCGTTTCTACTGAGGCGAGGAGCAGATCGTAGATTTTATTCGTGCCTGTGGTCACAACTTCTGTGCCCATTAAATAAAGGGAAAGTAACAAGTCATCCGGGTACTGATAGGGTGTTCCAGGCTATCTAAAAGAAGTGAAAAAGAACAAACTCACTGATCTATCTGTTTCCACCTGTTCAGTATGAGAAATTACTGTGGTAGTTAAATATGGAGGGGACCTCGAAACTGGTCTGACAGTTTTTCACACTAGAAGCCCGTAGCGGGACGTGATCAGCTCGACCAATCAGAGCCTTTACAGAACCAGAAAAGTCAGTGAGCTTCTTCTTTTCCTACTTCCGTTTCGGATAGCCTGGAACACCCTATTAGACTAGGGGACAAAGTAGCCGGGGACAAAATATGCAGGGACGAATCATACTGGGAAGAATCGTTGAGGACGATCAGTCAGGGAGACGAATAATCGTAGTACGAACTAGCCTGTTCCCCAAGGGGCGGTTGTCAGATCCCTGGGTGGTCGAAATTCCGAAGCACATGATGTCCGTCATGGCAAACGCCGTCAATGCGATGACCGAGAAAGTCAATGGGGTACTACGGGGCTCAGGTAGACCGGAAGGAGAAGAACAGATATCATAGGGCGCGGGGAGCAGCGGGGTACTGCCCCCACCCTGCCCCGCGCCCGACCGGCCCGACGATTTTTGTTCTTCTCCTTCCAGTCTAGTCGAGCCCCGGAGTGCCCTATAGAACTTGTTGCTGGCGAGCGAGGCAGGTGTCGCGATTGCCCACTGGGCACTGCACAGTGGGCTGGATCCAGTAAAAGGTGGACATTAATCGAATTTCGGGATGTCTGGCCCGTGTATATTCTTTTCAAAACCTAATTCTAGAATGTTCAAACTATCTGAAACAGGTCGCCTTATAACTCTACGTGTCCTCGAACGGTTTTTCTGAGCCCGCAAAGTTTGCATATCTGCCGCCAAGAAAATGCGCGCGGGTCATCGTAACTTACATGATTTAGCAAAGCGATAGCTCTTTACCTGGCTCACAGATCCCACAATCAACATTTCTCTTAAATAGTTCGAACCTTTGTCTTTCAAAATATATAGAGCCCCATCCAGATTTACACTCGACTCGATAATACACGTGTTTAGACCATACTCCCAGTCAGCCATTATTCCCTGACAAACCCGTAAAACCCACTATCACAACAGCCCCATCCAGATTTAGGAGACATTTATCATTTATCTTTACGATTTCTGGAAGCCTGTAATGAGAAGAGGCGCTCGGGGAGTGCCACCTTTCAATTGAGTTTTAAAACGATTTCCGTGGATTTCCGTCGTTTGAGGCATATCAGAAGAAAGATTGAACCATTGCGAAGAGATTCCGACTGCAAACAGCCGCTACAATCCGCAACATTGGCTATGAGCAGTGTAAATGTAATGCGCTTTGGAGGTTATGGTACCCCACCGTAAATATTGTTATTATTGAGTTTTATGGCAAAGGCGACAATCGGGCCGGCTAAAATAGAAAATAGGCGAGGGGGTATCCACTCTCCAAAATCGTGGCCCGACTACTCCCTATTACCTCTATTACCTATGTATTACCTCTATTACCTTTCTATTACCTCTATTACCTTTCTATTACCTCTATTATCTCTCTATTACTTATATTACGTCACCATTACGCGTCTAATACACGACTATTACAAGAGCAATAAATTGCCTTCACCGTCGGATTTTTGCTCTAGATTATCGTAGGACCAACTTCAGCACCAAAGATTGCCAATAATGACGTCCGCCGGCCGGTGCGTCGTACTTCCCCCTTTCCTCCTCTCCCATCCGTCTATCCGAGCGACTTCTAGAAAACACGAAGTATTGCCAAAATCGGAGGTATATCTCATGTGAGAGACGTCGTGGACAACAATAAAAACACACTTTTACACCTTTTCCGTTTACATTACCTTTAAAGGGGGCTTTTATCTCCCAAAAACCATTTTTGGTACATTTGTCAATAAAATAGTTTCTGCGCCACTGTAGGTGTAGGGATGGAACCTGAGGGTATATTTCTCATCACAAGGAATGGTTTAACACATTAACAATATTCGAATGACATGAACTTAACTTTGAAGTGGTACCAAGTGTGTACCTTTATTTTCATAGGATATCTTCTTTTAAAGTTAACACGCAGGATTTCTCCGGAGAAAGTGGTGATAAAAAACTGGTCAATAGCATGTTTGTTTCAGTTCATCAAGGACTACAGAATGACACAGGGGTTTAACTGAATTTTGAAAAATAAAAATTATTCATAATAAGTGGCTTTTGAAATTATATTTTTTTACTCAAAATAGAGAATAATTTTTATTTTTCAAAATTCAGTAAAACCCCTGTGTCAATCTGTAGTCCTTGATGAGCTGAAACAAACAAGCTAGTGACCAGTTTTCTATCACCACTTTTTCCGGAGGAATCCTGCGCGTTAACTTTAAAAGAAGATATCCCATGAAAATAAAAGTACACACTTGGGACCTCTTCAAAGATTAGTTCATTTCAATCTGATATTGTTTATGTGTTAGGCCATCCCTTGTGTTGAGAAATATACCCTCAGGTTCTATTCGTACAATGACTCAGAAACTAATTTTATTGACAAATGTCGCAAAAATGCATTTTGGGAGGTAAAAGCCCCCTTCATGGGCAACTATTACCAATTATTACGTCTCTATTACCTCTATTACCTT
>NW_026267570.1:164201-165569 GCF_000697945.3 Frankliniella occidentalis | reverse complement strand
CCCTCTGGCGCCTAAACGGTTAGAGAGAGAGCCAAACGGACGAAATTTTCGCCCCAAGGGCTCTACTTTGACAAGTTACCCCTGAGGAGACCATCCAATATTTTCTAAAATTAATATGTTTATTTTTGGGCCACTTTTGTGATAGAAACTCCCTCTAGCGCCCAAACGGTGAGAGATAGAGCAAAACGCACAAAATTTTCGCCAATGGGGCTCTACGTTGACGAGTTACCCCTTAGGAGATCATAAAAAAAAATATATTTTTCTGACTTTTTTGACCTACCTTATTTTCTTTGATACCCCCTTCTAGCCCCTTAGGGGTGGTTGCCAGGATTTGCCGTAGGCGTTTCGTTCTCTAGGAGCGGACCTTAAGATACCCTGAAAATTTCAAGTCTCTAGCACATCTCCTTCTAGTGGAACAGACAGACAGACACACAGACACACACGAGGTCGTTCGCATAAGCCCGCTGAATAGCTTTTTCAAAGCAGAAGGGCGGGCTAAAAATAACAAATTGGCTAATTACTTCAATTAAAAGTTAAAGTCTTAGTTCCTCTGAGAAGCAAAAGTTTTTCTAGGAATAACTCTCCGTCCACACCAAGGGGTTGTTGCTTGGGATTGCTCTGCAGTTAAGTTATACAATTTTAAGAGATAGTAGACCCAGCAAGAAATAAAACATCTGTCCGATATCGGAATGATATCAGATATCAGAAAAGTGTAATTTTCAGGACCACATTTCTATCACATCTGATGGAAACATCGACAAATTTCTGATATTTGATATTGTTTTGTCATCGGACAGGTGTTTTATTTCTCACTGGATACATCCCGAAAGTAACCTACTTTTCTTTTCCTTACTCGGTTTCCCTGTAGAAATTTAATTCATCAACTACTATTTGGTATGTTGATGTTTAACTTGGTGCAAATAGCTACCCTACCACTGGTTGCCCCAATTGGTGAAAAGACGAATATCTGCTAATTCCCTTGCGTTTAAGTTAGTTGGGGCAAATGGTTACATGCGCCATCCATGGCTGTTCTAGCCGATTAGGGCGTGACCCTGTCACATTTCACCGTATTCCTAAACGTAGAACTGGTTGTAAACTAACTGTTGAAAATAGTGCAAAGCAGAGAGCAGCCTTTATTGCTCGAATTAATAGAAAAGAAATAACTGATGCATCCGTCACAAGTAGCACAGTGGTGTGCTCTAATCATTTCATACATGGTGCTCCTGCTAACTACATGGATGTGTCAAACCCTGATAGGGCTCACTCTCATCTCTATCGCACGTTTGCCCCTCGACCAGTATGGCGCACTCGTCCGTTCCATGAGAGTTGGTGGAAATTTGAACATTCAAGATACCAAGAGCAAACTGT
>NW_026267570.1:148541-153991 GCF_000697945.3 Frankliniella occidentalis | reverse complement strand
CATTTTATTTTATGGTAAAGCCTGATAATTTTTGATTGTTTTTGGTTCTTTTATATTTAGTGCAACAAGCAGAAAGTACCTAATTCATAAAGGTACTGCTTCAGTGCAAACGTGATTTTAATTGTATTCTTTGTTGTTAATTACGTGCAATAAGCAGTAAGTGCCTGCATCATATATGGTACTTTTCTTTGGAAGTGCACTACGTAAGTTTAAGTGTGTTTTATTCGTTTGAGCCTAAATTTGTGAATGTTTGTTTTGTTCTTATTTGAAGAATGAGAAAAATTATTGTAGTATTTCTGTCGTAAGCAGTGTTAGTAATCATTTAGGTTGTCGCTGAGCGAAGCTCAGTCCAAGTTGCTGTGGGGTCAGGCGTTGTCTCGGTCGTGAGTCTGTCTGTGTGTACGTTCGTCTTTTTCTCGAAAACGGCTATACCGATGGCGGAATGCGAGTTTGCCTAAACATTTTAAGGGAGACCCAGTCTCCCCTTTTCGTTCGCTACGGACTAATTTCAAATATTTGGGCCCCCTTTCCCCGGAGGGAGCTTCAGATGTTGTTTCGGTGGTGGCTACACTGAGTGGAAAAGAGCGCGAACACGCAAATTGCTCCTATTGCGCCCACTTCGAGACTTTCTGATTTTCTCACACGTGATCATACTGTCAGATGGTCAAACCGAGTGTGAAATTTTTAGTTTTAGAGTCGCGGAACTCGACTTAAAAAGTTTCGCCGGTGTCCGGTGAAAAGGAACGAAAGTGATATTTAGAATGGTTTACGTATTTACGTAAGCAAGTTGGAGAGGAGATGGGGGTTCGGGGTTCGGAAGAAATGTGCAAAGGTAACTCTTGTTTCGGGGTCATCTTGACAAAAGAAAACGAAAATGTTTCATGCGCGAAGACGATCGGAATCGAAACGGCAGAGTTATTGCCCCCCAAATTGACTATTTGGTCGTTTTTGCACACATTTACACCTTTGAGGGCTAATAACTTTGCCATTTCGACTCTGATCGACCTTGAGCATAAGACATTTCCTTTTTGATTTTGGAAAAGGAATCCAAATCTTGTATTACACTTTTTAATTTGGAACTTCCAAAATATCCTAATTTTCAATTTTTCTATTTTAACAAAATGTAATGGTCTTTTCTTGTAGAATGATTAGAAGTCACCTAATCATTCAATAGGACATGCCTAAACGATTATTAAACACATATCTTACTTTTACCATAGCCATGGAGTTGCAAGGGATCGAACAATATTATAGCCAATATCGTTCACTCAGGCAGGATAGGCCCATCGAAATCAGAACTAGGTATACAATTTTCTTCAATTGACAAGGTTTGTCTGGAGTCACATTATGTTAAATGATATCCAATAAAGTGATGGGAGCATTTAAATTAAACTCTATGATACGATACATAATAGAACTTAAATTAAATATACTTCAGCGACTCGTGATCTTTCATAAGCCTCGGAGAGATCTGATAAAAATGAATAAAAGAGCGACAAGTTATACTTGTCGTAGATGAGAAGTTTAAATGTTTTTTGAAATTAAATAAAATATTAGGGTATTTAATTTCACTTCAACCAGAGGCAACCTAATAGAATTTCACCTTTCACAAATAAAATGAATTGAATGAAATGGGAGCATCATGCTTCACATGGCATTGTACAAAAGGGTAAATTAAGGAAGGGGGGGAGGGCAGTGGGGATAGGAGGGGACAGTAGCAGACATGTTCTGTAAGTGAACTTCAGGCACGCATAAATTTAAGCCCCCCCCCCCCCCTCCCCCCTCTATATCCAGCCACTGTTACCAAAACAAATCAACCATGAATTTTGATGAATAGAAACCAGACTTCCCAGCATCAAGCTTTTCTAGTGGACTTCCAAATCTATTCTATTGCATAGGAATTACTCAAGTTCACTACTCACTAAAAGTGCATATTGTGTAGAGTGGGGGGGGGGGTGCAAGGGATTTGAACTCTGGTTGAATACAGCGACCCAACCAGACCAGGCCGCGTTTGAAGGTCCGGCTGGCAGGAGGGGTTGAGGGAGGTGGTGGGGTTCTTCACTAAACAAAAATTGGGGTGGGGGGGGATATGCATGGAGGGTTGCGCAAAAATACACATACAGGGATCTTGAGACACATTCCATATCCCTTAGGCGGCTCCCTATGGAGACGGACTATTTGAAACAGACCCCTCCCCCCATCTGTCACGTTCAAGGAGCAGAATCGGTTGCCTACCTACTAGGCGGACCCTCATTCATTATGTTTGTATAGTTTTGTTCTAAATTTGTTACGTCTTCTGTTATTTTAATGCACTTCGCTCAGCTACCCCGTGCATAATGTTAACGCACGGGGCCCTACGTTTTAAATGCTGAAACCATACCTATTTTGAGTGTAGGCAAAGTAGGTTTTATGCTCATTGAATGTGAACTTTTAATTTTTTTAAATTACACACAGTTTGCTACTTTTCTATGTACTGTATTTTTCTTTAGAAACTTATCGACCCCAAAACCCCCATAGTACGGTTGCAGTAATACTTTTGCATATCTGGGCACATACATGGTCACATATCTGTGTAACTTTTCAGATCTGTCCTCAGATATGCTCTCAGTACTATTGATCTCAGTACTATTGAAAGGGGGGTTCCAACCTCCTTCCCAGTACTGGGGAAAAGTCTGTTATCAAACCTGCACTCAGTTTTGACTATTTTTCTAATATCTGGGACCATATATGTAACCAGTTCTGAATCAAATCATTTGTGCATGGACATCTGAGACCTGATCTGGATTTACTCCATTTCTGTCTGCATACCTGAACAAAAATAGCAGACATGGTGCCAAATATGGTACCTGCTTATGACAAATTTCGCGCGCTTATTAAAGCCGACAGATCTGACTGCGGTAATGAGGAAGAGTACAATTACAGATTTTACAATTATTCTGCACCCAGAACTGGACTTCAATCTGCCCAGAAGGTGTGTATGGAGAAAAATCTGCAATTGAATCTGACCGTATAACCACATATCTGCTTTCAGTTCTTAATTTTAACTAAAATCAGATATGGACATTTCTGGTTGGGTATCAGAACTTCATCACAAAATCCTGTACCTGTCCTTCAGGAACATCTTGTTCATCATCATATATATTATTTTTTAACATAGACAGTCTTTCTTTTGGTTTTGGTGATTTAAGTCCTCTACCTACAAAAAACAAACGAGAACTCATTATAACACTGCCGGAAAACTTTATAACAGAACCAAATGTGCAAGAACTTCATTGAATTTACTTTGAAATAGTTCAATCAGCTGTTGCTGACCACTTTGTAGATCTTCAACTTTAGAATTTAATTCTGGAAGTTTATGATCTGCTTTCCTTAAAGCGTTTTCATGCAGGGAGATCACTTTTAGGTGGGCCAGGTCAGGTGCTTCATCTAAATTGCCCTAAAAAGCAAAAAAAAGTTGTAGTGTAGAAGGCGGGCCCAACACTTTAGTGCCAAGGTCGAAAGTTTTTCGACGCACTATAGTCTTCAGTTCCAGGAGACAGGTTTGGAATGCTCGGGGACAGATAATAACCCAAAATGATGTCCCCGCCTCGTCTCTTTCCTCACCAGGGTGGCTCCGAAGGGGAAAATTACGTACCCTATAAGTATGAACATCTAATGACTTTTTTAGATACATGCAAAGAAAAAGACAACATGAAAGGGAATTTGAGTGCGGGAAAGAATAACGATGATGATGGGCAAAGTGATGATGATTTTGACAACTCTGATGGTGTTGATGATGCCAATGAAGGTGACAGCCATGAAGAAGAAAAAGAAGATAATGGTGAAGACAAAATGGCAGATGTCTTTATAGATGATGAAAGTAAAGGTGTTTTTGATATGACACTGAGAGCTGATCAGTCACTGCTGATTGAACCAGAGTCCGGGTTTAAGCAAATCGCTTGTGTCCAACAGTGTAAGCTAAATATTGACATAAATAGAGAGTTAGTTCTGTACCCATACAAAACGTGCTTATTTCTGCTGACATTGCTGGTTTAATGTATTTCAGAGCATCTATACTAAACCTACTATTAGGAAACTTCTCTCTCCTAAAGTAGTAAAATTTAAAATTATCGGTGAGGAGAATAGTATTAATAATAACCCCAGCACTCCTCCAACACCGGTACCAAAGAAAAGAAGCACCGCTTCTCATTTGGCTTTTAGTAGTAAGAAGCCTAAGGTAAGTGGAAGGTTCCTGTAACACTCTCGCCCTTAGTTCCTTCCTGACTTTTTAATTCATTAATTTTTCTTTACAAACATCTAGACTTCCAAAGCTACGCCCGACACTAAGAAAGCGAATGATTGACGTATTCTACATTGGGATGCGGCCACTTGCCGCCATTTGGTACTATGGCGCTGATTTTTGACAGAAAATTTCTTGTACGAAAAATACAAGGTTATTCCACCCCTATGGCAAATGACTCCACTATTTCACTGTGAAAAATTTTGCCGTAAATTTACAAAACCTTTTTAACTTGCGAATTATAATTTAAATTGTAAATTGACGACAGCACATTTTTTACTCGCCAAGGGATTTGAAGTCGATACATACTGCATGTACTTTTACGTTTTCAAGTTGTAATTTTACGACTTGCGTCAAGGAAAATTTTCCTGTAAACCTACCTACTTTTTTTCACAGTGTTCACCCGCTTGCTGCAGAGTTTGAACAAAATCCAGTAAAAATATTGCCCGTATCATCGTACCCAGTTTACGTTGGGGGTAAGGTCTTAGTTAATGCCCGAGCTTGCATATTCTTTAGTGCCACTGCCTGATCTATTTAGCGCCTGGCACCAAAGCCGGCGCACTAAACGCCTTTTGCCCCTGGAACTGAAGACTTTAGTGCGTCGAAAAACTTTCGACCTAGGCACTAAAGTTTTAGTGCCTGGCACGAAAAATTTTTCTCAGTGCGGGGCCCGCCGTCCCGACTAGGTTTCCATACACGTGACATCATTGAGTATGAAAAACCATTGACAGAAGAACAGAGCCGGCATGTGTTGTGTTTGTTGTTTACATCGGTTCGATCGGTACGGTGGTGTGCGGTGGTCGGGTGGTCTGGATGTGCTGTGGTGTCGGTTGAATGGGACCTGAAGTGTTGGTTGAGTTTGGTGTCAGTTCTTTTTGTAATTGAAAATGACGGACGCCGGCTTATCTTCGCCTGTGTACTAAAAGACGTGCCTGATTCACACCCCTGAATCTTTGAAGAGTGCTGTATTTGTAGCGTCTACCCCGGCCTTGAAGAAATTAGAATGTTTGTACAGGAAGTTCAGAATTAGTGATCTTGAGCGCCTTTTTGAGGGTAATTATTATGGTTAAATGTTGTTTCTTTTGCTCAATAGTTTACTAGGTAGATGTACGCCAGACCACGTCTCGCGTAACAGGCTTCGCGATATCTCACGAAACACTGTTACGCTGCG
>NW_026267570.1:145252-146861 GCF_000697945.3 Frankliniella occidentalis | reverse complement strand
ATTTTGACCAAAAGTAGAGTCTAATATAGGGCAACTCTCGTGCAAAGCCACCCCGCTGTAGCTCAAATACTTTCAGAGTTATGGCCGTTGAAAGATTTTGGTCAGTTTTAGTACATTTGGGGAAATGACCAAATTTCACTAAAAACGAATTTGACCGTTGTCTTTTGCTCTTAAAAACCAGCCACTGGTTCTCTTCGGGTAAATTTGTGTTCTGAATCCGAATCCGTCGAGAGATTTGACGGATTACATCGTCTTATTGCCATTCTGGAAAAACAGTCCTCCATAAGCCCCTAATAAAATGAAAGTTTTCAAGGCCAGTAAAGACGTTTTGTGACAAAACGTCCCCACCCTTGACAAAAATAAGGTCAAAGCGACTAAAAATGGTCTTTTAAGTCGTGAACAAGCAGGCCCGCCCTTCCGTCAAACGAAGTTGCCAGCTTCGCTTCGCTGCTCCGGCAACTCCGTTCGGCAGGGGCCGGGCCTGCTTGGACTGCCGGCGGCGATGGTCTATTTCTGTCACGCGATTTGCTGAAGAACATAATCAAATGATGTAACGAGCCTTTCGGCCCGCAAAGCCCGTCGTCCTTCAAAAATTGCCCCGTAGACACGAGGACGCGATGTAACGGGGAAACACCGCGACTACAACCCACCCTCCTGCTTAGAAAACGTGTTTTGGGGTGGGGTGGGGGAGTTTCTTTCCTCTTTTGAGGATTTGGGCCTTCTCCTACAACTTATTGTTCACTCCAGCAATTTTAAGCTTATTTTCGTCTAAAAGGACCCTCCAGCGGCTAAACGGTTAGAGATAGAGCCAAACGGACGAAATTTTCGCCAGGGGAACTCTTCTGGGACGGGTTACAGCGCAGGGGAGCATCAAAACAAAATAATTTCTGACTTTTTGATCTACCCCACTTTCTTTGGTACCCCCTTTTAGCCCTTTAGGGGTGGTTGCCAGGATTTGCCGTAGGCGTTTCGTTTTCTAGGAGTGAACCTTAAGATACCCTAAAAATTTGAAGTCTCTAGCACATGTCCTAGTGTAACAGACAGACACAGACAGACACGAGGTCGTTTGCATAAGCCCGCTAGATAGCGTTTCTAAAGCAGAAGGGCGGGCTAAAAAGGCCTTTATTCAAACATCGTGCAGGAAGTAATACTAAAACCACACAGTTGACGTCGAACAACACCCTGCTTTAGGCTCAAGGGTCCCTAGATTATCTAGTATCACTAAAACGTTAATTTTTACACATCAATCTGTAAACATTCGAACTTGTAATCGAACAGTAGAAGTTTAAGTTCCTTAATTTTAGAGTAAAAAGACCCCGACAAATGCTGTAAGTATGTCAAATTATGGGGCCGGAAGGCTCTGTTCCCGAATACCCTCCAGTAGTATAAAGGGCCCACGGTCACACTTTGCGGTCACCACCCTGCCTCCCCTCGGTCACCTCGGTTACCGGATGTCTCGGCCACCCGATCCCTTCTTATCAGTTGCATACCGCGCAGGGGCTTCCAGAAAAAACGGCTGTGAGTGGGATTCGAACCCGTGCTCTCCGCTCGAGGTACTGACGCTTTAGGCCACTCGGCCAAATGGTCAACTACGAGTGCGTGCTCACGC
>NW_026267570.1:136317-138672 GCF_000697945.3 Frankliniella occidentalis | reverse complement strand
GGGATCGGGTGGCCGAGACATCCGGTAACCGAGGTGACCGAGGGGAGGCAGGGTGGTGACCGCAAAGTGTGACCGTGGGCCCGTTATACTACTCCCTCCCACTAACTCGTCTCGGGTGTCAGCGCCGCAGGCCTATGTGCGCCAGGCGCGTCGCAGCGTAACAGTGTTTCGTGAAATATCGCGAAGCCTGACGTGATCTGGCGTACATATAGCTAGTTAATAGACTACCTGTCCCGTTCCTGCCAGTGCGAGAGAAGAACAAAAACTCCGGAAATGGTATGAGAAGTTCGTCGCCCGAAAGAGGCGCGTATGCGCGTATGATCAATTTACGCATTGAGAACCCTTGAGTTTGATGTTTAAAATGCATTTCGAGTAATTTTATACTACGTCAATGCTACATGAGTAATAACAGAGGTCAAAATTGGCGTTCGCGTCTCTTCCGGGCGACGAACTTCTCATACTACTTCCGGAGCTTTTGTTCTTCTCTCGCCCTGGCAGGCACGGGACAGGTAGTCTATTATACAGCACAATAAACGATGTGACTCTGAGCGTGGCAACGTCGCAAATCTTTCTGCTATAACCGCTGGAAACCCGCGTCGAGTACGCCAAATGACATAAAACGTCTTTTTGGTCATTCTAGAGAATTTTTATGATTGGCTGTGCGATTAGCGAAGCCTATTACTCCAGTGATGATCAAAAAGTTTCGCGTCTGTCTGTGCGCACGATAACTCGAAAACGAATTGAGCTAGCAACCTGGGATTTTCAGTGTAGTTTTGTGTCGTTAAAAGACAGATCAAGTCCAAAGAAGAGCATTCTAGCTCGAAAATTGGATTTTTTTAAAATCAAAAACCACAAGTCCCCAAAATGACATTTTCTTTTTTTTTATTTTAAAAAAAAAACATAACTGTCTCCTAAGGGGTAACTCATCACAGAAGAGTCCTTTGGGCGGAAATTTCGTCCATTTGGCTCTATCTTCAAATGTTTAGGCACCAGAGGGAGATTTCTGCACGAAAATGACCGCAAAACATTTCTATGTTTTTCCTCAGATATTTGTTGGTCTCCAGTAGGGTAACTCGTTAAAATAAAACCCCGAGGAACAAAATTTGTGACTTTTGGGGCTGAAGGCCTACTTACGACTTGTGCCCGACTCGGGTGTCAGCGCCGCAGGCCTACACTGTAAATCTGGGGTGTCCAGCAACTGTGCGCTCTAAGTTGCACGACCCAGGTTTCTGTGCAACTTAGAGCGCACAGTTACTGGACAGCTTGTGTTTTTACCACCCTACCCTGCAGACGGGCCCCGGCAAGGGGTGTCTAATCACAGGACACCGTACCGAGGCTGGGCCTAGACCCTTTGCAGGGAAAGGGTGGCAAAAACACAAGGTGTCCAGTAACTGTGCGCTCTAGGTTGCACAGAAACCTGGGTCGTGCAACTTAGAGCGCACAGTTGCTGGACACCCCAGATTTACAGTGTAGGTAGATGTATGCCAGGCACGTCGCAGCGTAACAGTGTATCGTGAGATATCGCGAAGCCTGTTACGCGAGACGTGGTCTGGCGTACACCTACCTAGTAAAATAAAACCAATACAAGGTAGATGTACGCCAGACCACGTCTCGCGTAACAGGATTCGCGATATCTCACAAAACACTGTTACGCTGCGACGCGCGTGGCACACATCTACCTTGGCCTGCGGCGCTGACACCCGAGCCAGGTGGTGGAAGATTGTACTCAAACATACGCCTACACCTACGGCCCGTCAACGGCTCATCACCTCGACTAAGCATGCAGGGTTGCCCATTTTTACCCTATTGTCGTCCAAAATACCCTCTCTCAACGGTTTGCGCCAGAGCAAAACGGACAAAATTTCCGTTCATAGGGCTCTATTCTGACGAGTTACCCCCTAGGAAACCATAAAAAAATATTTTCAAAGATGTCATCTACCGGACTCGTTGTTTTTGATTTTTTTTTAAATCTAATTTAATCTAGAATGCCCGTCTTTAAACTGGGTCTGTCTTTTCATAACTCAAAACGTACCTGTAAATCCCAGGTCGCTAGCTCAATTCGTTCTCGAGTTATCGTGCGGACAGACACACACACAGACAGACAGGCAGAAAAAGTTTTTTTCCGACCAGACGGAGAAATAGGCGTCGCTAATCGCTCAGCCAATGATTCTATAGAACCACATATATGGGATTAAGAATATTGCAGGTCGTGCGCTGCGTTGCATGCACAGACAATACTATAATCTATAGTATAGGGTACTCCGGGGCGCGGCTAGACCGGAAGGGGAAGAACAAAAATCGTCGGGCCGGTCGGGCGCGGGGAGTAGCGGGGTACTGCCCCCACCCTGCCCGGCT
>NW_026267570.1:134497-136187 GCF_000697945.3 Frankliniella occidentalis | reverse complement strand
CGCGTAACAGGCTTCGCGATATCTCACGAAACACTGTTACGCTGCGACGCGCCTGGCATACATCTACCTAGGCCTGCGGCGCTGACACCGGAGTTGGGCAAAAGGCACGATCGTAAGTAGGCCTTCGGCCACAAATTTTATGCCTCGGAGTTTTACTTTGACGAGGTACCCCACCGGACACCATAAAATATCGGAGAAAAACCATTAAACTGTTTTGGGGTGATTTCCGTGTGAAGAACGCATTTTGGAGCCCAAACGGCTAGAGATAGAGCAAAACGAACAAAATTTTGGCCCAATGGGTTCTACTTTGACGAGCTCCTTCTAGGAAAGATGTTTAAAAACAAGTTTTCTAAAAGAAATGTTTTTGGCTCTTGTTTTTGATTTTTTTGACACGTCAATTATTGAGCCATAGGGCTCAAAATCAATACAGTTCTTCCTATTTATGATACAAAGTTACTGTAAAAATTTAAGCCTTCTACCTCAAACCGTTCTCGAATTATCGTGCGAACAGACAGACAGACAAACAAACAAAAAGACAGACGCGAAACTTTTAGATCATCACTGGAGTAATAGGCTTCGCTATCTCTCAGCCAAAAATAGGAAAAGAATAGTCTGTATTCAAGTGTCAGTTTGGAGACAGTCCATTTTGCTTACTAAACATATTTTTGGTTCCCCTCAGGTTTCAGTAGTACTGAAGTATAATATGAGAAGAGCCGATGTAACCTGTTTTCTACTCTTCCGCTGCTTGCGTGTTTCAAATCAGTCCCTAAAATATTCAATGAATTATATTTATTTTTAAGGCAGTATTTTGTGAATGGGCTTTTGTTTCAGAAAGGAATGAGATTAACTTCTAAAGAGTTTATTGAAGAAAACAAAAAAGGAAATGTGACATGAAAATAATAATCCCACCCACCACCGCACTGCTTGGAGCTGCACTCCGGACACTGCAACACTTAACCTGTAAAGTAAAAGAGTGATTAGTTAATACAAGCTAATGATTTAATAATTGAATGATTTAACGAGTACTCAAATAGAATACTTACTAATATGTTCATGCTCGTTTTGCAGCCTGCTGCTCACGCTCCTTCTCCAGCCACATGTCATAGGCTTGAGTGTCCCCCTTGCACTTCTGTAGTAGAGCATCATCCAGTCCTGAAACGACAAAAAGGCAAGGAATTGGGTGGTTACTAAACATGTATTCATAATTAGCTTTTAAAAAAGAACGGATTAAAATAGAATCTCAAATCCTACAGACCTTCACCATGTGGCACCAGGCGGACCACATTTTTTCTATCTGATTCAATCTTCCCTGTTCTACCATAATACACTAGCATAGGCGGGGTTGAGTTTTTGATGAGTTGGTTGAACTTTTCAACCTGCTCTGGTTCCATATCATGAAATGCCGCAGGCATATACATGAAGCACTTCTGATCATGAAATGGACTATGAGATTCATAGGGAAGTGCTTGACTCCTCTTCTATTGATACTGAATTGAGATTTTTGGCTGAGCGATTAGCGAAGCCCATAACTCCACTGACCGGAAAAGTTTCATTCTGTTTGTTTGTCTGTCTGTTTG
Organism: Frankliniella occidentalis; assembly: GCF_000697945.3. Taxonomy (NCBI): domain Eukaryota; kingdom Metazoa; phylum Arthropoda; class Insecta; order Thysanoptera; family Thripidae; genus Frankliniella; species Frankliniella occidentalis. Next base: position 134,610 of record NW_026267570.1, on the reverse strand, counting down.
TTTGTCTGTTTGTCCGTCTGTCCGCACGATAACTCGAGAAAGAATTGAGATAGCGACCTGGGATTTTCAGGGCCGTTTTGTATCATAAAAAGACAGATCGAGTTCAAAGATGA
>NW_026267570.1:132947-134092 GCF_000697945.3 Frankliniella occidentalis | reverse complement strand
CGCGTAACAGGCTTCGCGATATCTCACGAAACACTGTTACGCTGCGACGCGCCTGGCATACATCTACCTAGGCCTGCGGCGCTGACACCCGAGTCAGGCCAAAATCGTTAGTAGGCATTCACAAGTCACAAATTTTGTTCCTCGGAGTTTTTGGCTGAGCGATTAGCGAAGCCCATAACTCCACTGACCGGAAAAGTTTCATTCTGTTTATTTGTCTGTTTGTTTGTCTGTTTGTTTGTCTGTTTGTCCGTCTGTCCGCACAATAACTCGAGAAAGAATTGAGATAGCGACCTGGGATTTTCAGGGTCGTTTTGTATCAGAAAAAGACAGATCGAGTTCGAAGATGAGCATTGTAGCTCAAAAATTGGCTTTTAAAAAAATCAAAAACCACAGGTCGCAAAATATTATTTGTTTCAAATATTTTTTTATGGGCTCCTAAGGGGTAACTCGTGAAAGTAGAACCCCTGGGCGAAAATTTCGTCCGTTTTGCTCTATCTTGTACCGTTTTGACGCTATAGCGCATTTCTTGGCGAAAACAACGTGAAAAAGACAAAAATGGTCTATGAAATCGTAAAAAAAGGCTTCATGTCACAGAATTGTAAAGGGAGTAATACTTAGACCACACGTTACGGGTCGAACCACACCCTCTTTTGGGCTTAAGAGTCCCTAGATTATCTCTACCACTAGAACTTAGATTTTTACATAACAATCTGACAAAATTCGATTTTTAATGAAAACCGTTACCGAACAGCAGAAGTTCCATGTCCCCAATTGTAGAGTAAGAAGTCCCCGACAAATGGTTCGAGTATGTCAAATTTTGGGTCCGGAAGACCCTGTTCCCCTATTCCCTCTCCTTAACTCGTCTCGGGTGTCAGCGCCGCAGGCCTAGCTGTATGCGCGCCAGGCGCGTCGCAGCGTAACAGTGTTTCGTGAGATATCGCGAAGCCTGTTACGCGAGACGTGGTCTGGCGTACATATAGCTAGTACTTGAGTGAAGTTGTAAGGACTATAGAAAACTCCTATTTCCAGGCCCTCAACTGTCCTCTTAAATTCAGAAGCAGAGAATTTTTTTTGTAAGTATGCGAACACAGATCCCTGTAAAAATAAAATTCAGAATTTGTTACACATTTAAGTAGAATTTTTAT
>NW_026267570.1:128167-132255 GCF_000697945.3 Frankliniella occidentalis | reverse complement strand
TATTTGAAAAGCTCAGGTTGTAAGTAAACTCAACTTTGAAACATGCAATTGCTTTCTATAGACCATTTCACCCCAGCGCTTTTCGACCTCTCGAAGAACAAAAATACCGGAAGTCAGGCAGTATATGGAACGTTCCTAGCTGTTAAACACGTTAGATTGAAGCGGTGTGTGCCGTAAGAATATATTTTTGACTAAATTTAGGCCGGAGAAGAGTAGATTGTCGGTTGCCTTGACGACAAACCTCTATTTAGTGAGACACTTTACCCTGACTTCCGGTATTTTTGTTCTTCGAGACGTCGAAAAGCGCTCGGGTGAAATGGTCTATTGCAATATTTAAAAAATTTACTGTTATTTGAATCTGTATTATTGGCTGAGCGATTAGCGAAGCCTATTACTCCAGTGATCAAAAAGTTTCGCGTCTGTCTGTCTGTGTGTTTGTCTGTCTGTCGTTTGGCTCTATCTCTAACCGTTGAGGCGCCAGACACTGTTTTTCACACGGGAATGACCCCAAACCATTTCAATGTTTTTTCTCAAATATTTCATGGTCTCTGAAGGGTCAACTCGTCAAAATAAAACCCTGAGGAGCAATAATTGTGACTTTTGGGGCCGAAGGCCTATTTACGACTCTTTCTTTTGCCCGACTCGGGTGTCAGCGCAGCAGGCCTAGGTAGATGTATGCCAGGCGCGTCGCAGCGTAGCAGTGTTTCGTGAGATATCGCGAAGCCTGTTACGCGAGACGTGGTCTGGCGTACATCTACCTAGTTTATGAGCTACAAATTTGAAAGTGAATACACAGCCCAAGGAAAACATATCTCATTAAGATTTCGTTGTGATCTCTGAGGTCACGATTCCCTCACATGTGGGATCATAGGTGTAAGAATAATGACCTCGTATGTCATAAGGAGCCGTTCACAAATTACGTCACGCAAATTTCGGGCGGTTTTGACTCCCCCCCCTCCCCCACGTCACGCGGCTAACCTAACCTTCTGATGCTTTCAGGGTAGGACCGTCACGCGGGCAGAGACCCCCTCCCCCCCGTCAGATGCGTGACGTAATTTGTGAACGGCCCCTAAAGAGGTCACAATGAGGTCTTTGTGAGAACCAGGTTTTCCTTGGTAGTTGAAACAATGGCAAGATTTTGATCTATTCATTAGAAAAAGACTGAAGGAAGTAATGGAAGTTAAATAGGCTTTAAATGAAAGTATTGTAGTATTGGGGTTACGGGAGAGCGAAGATCATGTGAACGACAGAACTCATGAGTGGTAAAGGCGACGAGTCAAAGGCTCGCGCCTCTATTTGTTCAGTGTTTGGCATAACCACTAGGTAGATGTACGCCAGACCACGTCTCGCGTAACAGGCTTCGCGATATCTCACGAAACACAGTTACGCTGCGACGCGCCTGGCATACATCTACCTAGGCCTGCGGCGCTGACAACCGAATTAAGGAAAAGTCGAAAGTAGGCATTAAGCCCGAAAAGTCACAAATTGTGTTCCTCGGGGTTTTATTTTAACGAGTTACCCTACCGGGGACCATCAAATATCTGAGAAAAAACATAAAAATGTTTTGCGGTCATTTTCGTGTAGAAAAATCCCTCTGGTGCCAAACGGTTGAAGATAGAGCCAAATAGACGAAATTTTCGCTCAAAGGGCTCTACTTTGATGAGTTACCCCTTAGGGAAACAGTGAAACAAACATTTTAAAAAATCGTCATTTTTGAGCCCTGTGGTTTTTGAATTTTTAAAAATCCAATTTTCGAGCTAGAATGCTCTTCTTCGAACTTGATCTGTCTTTTTATGATACAAAACGACGCTGAAAATCCCAGGTCGCTAGCTCAATTCGTTTTTGAGTTATCGTGATGACAGACAGACACACAGACAGACGCGAAACTTTTTGATTATTACTGGAGTAATAGGCTTCGCTTATCGCTCAGCCAATAGGCTATTCCGCTCGACGCGGTAAGAAGAACACAAGAATCACAAAAGACGAGGGTGGGGGTAGCGAGGCGGCTTCCCCACCCGCCCGCGCTCCCCCGCGCCGCTCCCCCCACCCTCGTCTTTTGTGATTCTTGTGTTCTTCTTACCGCGTCGAGCGGAATAGCCTATTAGTATACTAGCTAAATGTACGACAGACCACGTCTCGCGTAACAGGCTTCGTGATATCTCGCGAAAGACTGTCTCGCTGCGACGTGCCTGGCGACATCTAGCTAGGCCTGCGGCGCTGTCACATATTTGGCTGAGCGATTAGCGAAGCCCATTACTCCACTGGCCGGAAAAGTTTCATTCTGTTTGTCTGTCTGTATGTCTGTCGGCACGATAACTCGAGAATGAATAGGGTATTCCGCTCCAAGCCAACCGGAACCTAAAGAAGAAAAGCATGACTGCTCGATCTGTTTCCCTCCGCGCGCTCATTGGCTGACCACCACAGCCACGCCATCTTTGGCCACTCAGCGTTCAGGAGGAAACAGATCAGGTAGTCATGATTTCCTTCTTTAGGTTCCGATTGTGTTGCAGCGGAATACCCTATTGAGAGAGCGATCTGGGAATTTCAGGGTCGTTTTGTATCATAAAAAGACAGATCGAGTTCGAAGATGAGCATTCTAGCTCAAAAATTGGCTTTTTAAAAAATCAAAAACTACAGGTCGCAAAATGTATTTTCATCAAATATTTTTTTAATGCGTTGCTAAGGGGTAAACCGTCAAAGTAGAGCCCTTTGGGCTCTATCTTGTACCGTCTAGGTGCTAGGGGGCATTTCTTGACAAAAATGAGGAGAAAATGATCAAATGGTCGATTAAATCGTTAACAAAAAGACTTCATTTCGAAAACTTGTATTAACACTGTTACCCCGTCTCGGGTGTCAGCGCCGCAGGCCTAGCTATATGTGCGCCAGGCGCGTCGCAGCGTAACAGTGTTTCGTGAGATATCGCGAAGCCTGTTACGCGAGACGTGGTCTGGCGTACGTATAGCTAGTTTAAGTTATCGAATAGTCCTGAGTATTGAGTCCTCCTCCTCAGCGACGATAGCACCGCACTCTTCGACGACGGCCGCGACATCCAGATCCACAGTGCTTTCGACTGTGTAGTGGAGTGTACCGTTTAGCTCTCCGCACATCAGGAACTCATTGACAGTGGCCTGCCTACTTGTTTGCACAAGCATGGCCTCACATGTCGAGAGGTTCGCGTATGGTTCCGGGTTTTCGTCGTACGGTGCTACCTTCTCGTTCTGGGCCTCGGCTGTGAGCGATAAGTATGTCCTCATAGGAGGAACCCACAGGTAGTAGCCAGCCCAGGCCCCCCGTCGTGTTACCATTGAGGGCGTGCATCTCTTTGTTATGAGCTCTGGCCATGGCCTCCAGAGCTCCGTCCCTCCCCCCATTGCTACATTTCCCGGGTTCATATCCGGGGTCGTACATCCTATAGACCCATCCTCTGGGTCGGGAGTGACAGAGAATGTGACAGGCTCAGCATTGCCCCAAGCAGTGGCTATACAGAACAGGCAGGTAGAGGCCCTGACGTAACTCGGAAGTGCAGCGCACTTGTATAAAAGTTGGCCCGCACGCCAGAGTTGTCTCTCCTGCCTATCCTCATCACCATCGCTCAGGAACTTTAGCTCCTCATCAGCTCCCATCCCCTCCAGGTCCTCCAACCCACTTCTCCCCGTGGGTCCGTGTTTATTCTCGGGCTCGGGACCTGCCTCCGCCCACATCACAACGGCTTCATAGAGATCTGCCGTGTCTATGTCCTTGTTTCCGGCTGACTTCCAGCTCTGGATAAGCACGCAGCGCGACTTAAGGGACAATGCCCTAGCAACTGCAGTTGTCCAGGCGGGGTTCTTATGTCCGCCGGCGATGAAAAGGAGCACCCTCCTCGGGTGTTATAAAAGGACAGTGGTTGATACTGAACGTGACTGAACTTGACGTTATTAGCTTCAATGAATGTGTTCTTCACATTGACTCCAGTCGGACTAGGTAGATGTACGCCAGACCATGTCTCGCGTAACAGGCTTCGCAAGATCTCACGAAACACTGTTGCGCTGCGACGCGCCTGGCATACATCTACCTAGGCCTGCGGCGCTGACACCCGAGTCGGGTAG
>NW_026267570.1:115071-121067 GCF_000697945.3 Frankliniella occidentalis | reverse complement strand
CCCATCACCCATCACCCATCATTTTGGGATTTCGTGTATTTACGCGTAAAACTCGGGTTGTGGTTGACATGTGGGATGTTGTGTGACCAATAAATATTATTCTACATCTTATTAATGCATTTCGCGTGAAATAAGCAGTCCAGTAGGGGAAATGCAATCTGCGGCACTTGGGTTGGCGATGTTGCGGCGCTCGGGTGCTGCCATCTAGCGGACGACGCTGGCGGGGACTTGCCACTTGTTTCAAACTCAGCAGCAGGTTGCCTCCGGCCGTAGTTGTCGTGAAGTGAATTGATATTCAAAATGGGAACAGCAAAGAAATCACAGAATGCCACAGCCAATGCTCCGACGCCTGCAAAGAAAGTCCCCTACGACGACGCTGTCGAATATTCGGATGAAAAGCTATGTCTTATAGTGCATAAGTATCCAGCTATTTATCTATCGTCTCATCCTAATTTCTATTCTGACAAGAGTGCTTTGTGGGCTCATATTGCCAAGAAATTTAAAGAAGAACATGTCACAGGTGAATATATCTAAATACCTATAAGCCCACATGCGGGGCCCTTGCGATACAATTGATCTCGAGTTATTTGTTAGTGTACCAACGTGGTTTAGATTTTCTAAAATTGATCCTTAATGTGTATCGTAGCGGCATATGTACGATCTTAATACATTAATGTGGAGGGCGAGTAGGTTATGTGCCACATTTAAAGATTGTGTTGAAATTTATCTGAACCAAAACGTTTCTTTACTTCTCAGGATTGTTTTGTCACAACAACTTTGCTAGGCTTCGTGATAACCGGAGGCAAAGGGATCGGCGGAATAAGGAAAAAAGAATTAGTGGGGCTCCCGGTCTCGGGCATCCGCTGCAAGCACCAAACGACCCCCTGTGGTATTTGGACGTGGTGGACAATGCGAGTAGCACCAGAGAATCAAGCATTGTCCTCGCAACTCCAGCAGGTAACCAATGAATTCTACTCATACATTTCCGCCACATCCGTCCCCGTTTCAGATTTTGTAATTTCGTGTAAATTTGTTGCAGTCAATAATGAGACGCCGGCCGATAATTGCTGCGAGAGGGTGGCTGAAGCTCATGAGCAGCGTCTGGCGGAGGCCGAGCTACGCCCCCCGCCGCAGCCCCTCGCTCTACCTCCTCCACCCCCTGCACCCCCTCGACCACCGCCCCGGCCCGCACTGGACAACGGGGACGCCGTGGACCACAGTCCGCTAGTGCTAACGCCGCGAGGTAAAGAAGCACGGCGTCAACGGCTGGAACAAGAGAGGAGAGATCGAGAGAAGAGGGCCGCAGGGCAGACTCCTGACGCGGCTGTACTGTCCAGTGCACCCTCCGGCGAGATCCAAAGCACCCCGAGAAAGGCACCTCAGGTTCAGGCATCACAGTCATCACGGGGCAGGCAGATTAGGAAACCCAACAGGTTTTCGCCACCACCTGCAGGAAGATCGTCTAGCCGCAACAGAAGTGGCAGCGTCAGCCCGACGAGCTCCGTCTCCTCCTTGGCCTCCGGGGCCTCGGACGGGGCTTCCAAGAAGGGCAGAAAGCGCAAGGTGGACGGTGCGCTGCCCCAAGCCACTAAGAACAGGAAGCGTCTGTCCGATGTGGCCGAAGAAGAAGAAGGGTCTGGCTCGGAGAGGAACACCCACGAGGACCTCGACTACCAGGACGGCGACGAGAACCTGCTAGATGTACTTCCCTCGGAAGAGCGGCGAAGTGGTGTCACGGTACGGCGCGGGGGCTCTGTCGGAGACGGCGCCGAGGACGACGACCTTTTCAGAGACATTGATGTCTTTGAAGCCGGAGAGGAATACGTTCTTGAGGGCGGCGAGGATCTGGGCCTGCACGGTGCCGGTGCCGACGTTACAGTGGACACACTGCGTCGTGGGGCGGACCAGCCAGGCGAAACTGTTGGTGTTGGGGACGGTGGTTCTTCGCCGCACCACGACCGTGCCGGCCGTCCTCCATCAGTTCAAGGGACGCCACAGCTGGAGCTTCCTCGCTCGCGTCAGCAACGCCAGCCTGCTGCTGGCCGCAACAGGCGCGGGCGCGGGCAAGTCGGACATCAGCACGACGATTCGGAGCAAGAGGACAACAATGGGCTCGACCGCCCGAATCCGGTGAGGGCCGCGGCCAGGGCCCGCGACCTCCATCACGACGAGAACGAAGCACGCACGACCGCCCGCCAAAGGCTTGCGCAGGCCATAGAGGAACGGAGGAGAGCGGACCGGGAGGTGGGCAGGCAGCGCCAGCAGCTGGCCGAAGCGGAGCGAGAGGCGCGGGAGGCGCGGGAGGCGCAGAACAGGCCGGCGCAGCAGGGGCAGCCCGGGGAAGACGGTGCCGAAGTGCGCCTCCTGCAGCAGCTCGTCAACGCTAACCCCATGGACGGCTGTGACGCCTTTGGGAAGACTGTGGCCGACTTCCTGAGGCCATTCTCCATGGAGATGAGGGCTGCAGCCATGTCCGACGTGCTCGGTCTCCTCACTGATTACATGAGAAACATGCGCCACCGGGGCAATGGCAATGCCAACGGAGACTGATCCTAAATGGGTGAGAACAATTTATTTTGTACCTTGTGTTATACGGTTGTTACTGTAATATTTTTATAACTGTTGATTTTCTTGTGCGATCAGTTTTACTGTTGGACTGTTGGATTGACAATCCTTGAGTTTTAAATTTTTTATGTCCATGTTCTTTTTATTGAATTTTGTTCTGTTATGTTGTACACTAAGTATTGTTTGTTTGACTTGTATTGGTGAAAGCAATTTCATTAATAAGATCTTCTAAAAGTGTATCCTTGTCGTCAGTTAATTTATTTACAATCTTCACATGACCACACCAAGATCCGAGCCAAGATCAACATTGTATCAGAGATTAACATGTGTACACAACATAACATTACCAAAAAAAGCCACAATTTCACAGCACACACTGACCACTATTCTAATTTAATTGCACCTAATATCACAGAGAGCCACTTATGAGGGCAGAATACAGAATTAACAAAACATATCACGGTATCTAAGTAGGAGTCTGGGGCTCTTCAATAGGAGGAATAATTTGCCATTGCCAAGATACCGGCTCATGAATAAATAGTCTCAGAAATTTTTCTCTAATGAGGATTGGAGATAAGTCATCATCATCTGTTGGATTTGACCGTTGTATTTCTTGATCAGCTAGTTTCGAGTAAAAGTCGTCAGACATTTCGCTGTCATTCCTCCATCTTCCTTTTTTGAAGAATCCATTACTTTTAAACTTGTCAGCATAACCTGGAGGACTATACACTCGTTGTTTTGGAGGGATGCTGTCTTCTCTCTGAAGATGCAAATTGTGTAGTGCAACAGTTGATAAGACTACATTCTGGGCTAGTGTTTCACTTGCAATGGTAGTATGTCTCAAAATTCGGAACCGTGCACTAAGAATGCCAAAAGCATTTTCAATTACTCTCCTTGCTCTTAAAAGACGGTAGTTGTACAGAATTTCTTCTCCTTTAAAATTTCCCACTGAATCAACTGGCTTATCAAAAGGCTTCATTAAGTGCTGATGAAGAGGGAATGCACCATCACCAACAATTACATAAGGCAAAATATCATCTATGCTCTCACGGTATGCAAAGTGTGGGAACTGCAGTTTATGATCCACAAACAACTTGCCAAAGTCTGACTTAGCAAATACACCACCATCATGTTCACGTCCTCTTGCTCCAACGTCAACCATGATGAATCTGTATTTAGCATCACATATTGCTAGTAGAACAATACTGTGGGTTCCTTTATAGTTGTAATATTCAGACCCTCTTGTGGGAAATTTCTGAGGAAGATAACAGAGAGCAAGGTTTAAATAGCACATCATCAGAATGGCAAAGAACAGAAGGAAATGTGCATTAAATACCTGAAAGACGCAATGCTTGCCATCAATGGCGCCAACACACATTGGGAACTGCCACATTACTTCAAACTCTGCTGCTTTCCTCCTCCAGAACTCAGGTGATATTGGTTCAAAAACCTTAGACTTAAGTGCGAACCAAATCAGTGCTGTGGTCTCAGTGACTATTTTAGAGATGGTTTGCTTTCCAATCCGAAATAAATATGAAAGTGAGACATGGCTGTCACCAGAAGCTAGGTACCTGAAAAAATAATTCAAATAATGTAGGTACCTGAACAAATAATTAAAACAATGTTTCGCACAACAAACAAGCAAAAAAACAAGGTTCACAATATGAATCAGTACCTCAGGGTTACTGCTAGTCGTTCCCCGGCTGAAATACTCTCCCGATTGGACTTCTTGGTAATGACTGGTGACACTTCCTCCAACAGCCAGTCAAACGAGTCTGGAGTCATCCTTAGGAAGTTGAAGTACTCGTCCGGGTCATGCTCCCTCAGCAAAGGTATTAGGGAGTACCACGCACCAAATATTTTTCTCTCTTTAAGCATTGGGCGTACATGCCACCTTCTTTCCTTCAATGCATTGTACATCAGCAGTTCAAGCCGGCGTTGGTTTCTCTGCTTGAACAAATGGTATATTACCAACAGTTTCAACTTATCTGGAAAAAATAAAAAAAATGTAACAGCAGACCAAAGAGAAAATAGTAAACATAGGTTATGTACGGAGGTTGGACAACAAACGTACCCCACTCGCTTGGCATTAAATGGCGACCAGTCCTCCTCGCCAATACGTTCAGAAGCACATAGTACTTCACCAATTTTGTGCCACGAAGGGGGTTTGACATGGCTTCAATCGACAACAACGGTAAAAGATATATGATTTGCAGACCGACCGAGTGGACATCGACAACAAAACACGGACAACTGCTACTGCTACAGCACCGCCGCCGCACCGACCACCGACCCCGAACGGCTCGCTGCATCGTCCGCTAGATGGCAGCACCCGAGCGCCGCAACATCGCCAACCCAAGTGCCGCAGATTGCATTTCCCCTACTGGACTGCTTATTTCACGCGAAATGCATTAATAAGATGTAGAATAATATTTATTGGTCACACAACATCCCACATGTCAACCACAACCCGAGTTTTACGCGTAAATACACGAAATCCCAAAATGATGGGTGATGGGTGATGGGTGATGGGCGCCTAGCGCGCTCCATTGGAGTTCCACCTTAAGTATGGTCGAGGATAAGGACCCTTACATAATCTTTCACGTTTTGCTTCATGGCTCCAGTCTGGACGAACAAGAACTTTAGTTCGTCGTCATCATCAGATCTTCCAATCAGAACTGTGGCATCTGGATCCACTGTAAAAAAAAATTGTCACTTAACAACAAATTTGTAAAGTTTTTAACTGACTCTTGCTGTTGTACAACAGCCTCGTTCGTCAAATAACAGCAAAAGTTGTTCAGTAACAGTAATAAAAAAGCCATCAAATACAAAATGGTGCCTGATAGTCCAATATCAACAATGCATTGACAACAAACGTAGTTGTTTTTCAACAACTTCTGTTGTTCTCGAACAACTGAGCTGTTGGTCAACAACTGAGCTGTTGGTCAACAACTGAGCTGTTTTTAAACAACTAATTTTTACAGTGTCGTCCTCAAGAAGTTTCTCCAATGCAAGAAAAAGCCTCTGTTCGTCCGAGAGACCACCTGTCTTTTCCTTGTTCCACTTCGCACTGTGATGATAAGAGAAACGTGATGAACAAATGCTTTGGTAAAGATACCCATGCTAAAATAACCTTGATGTACCATGGTTATCATTCTTCCTTTACCATGGTGATTCCCCGATGATTATGGTTTTTCAGCTTTCAACCATGACAGCTCGTTGGTCGAGGCGTGTTTGAAGTGATGAATGAATGTCGAAAACACTTTCAAGGCACACTGTACGGAGATAACGTCGAAAAGCCTAGGAGGTGCTCATTCGATTTCTCGTCTAAAAATAAGGTAGTCGGGTTAGTCGACCCGAGTCCCTCCTGCCCGCCTGACCACATTGTGGCCATGCAATGCCGGTCCCTCCAGCCGGTCTGATCACATTGT
>NW_026267570.1:108029-114771 GCF_000697945.3 Frankliniella occidentalis | reverse complement strand
TTGTGGGACCATTGGTTTTTGATTTTTTTTAAATCAAATTTTTGAGCTAGAATGGTCTTCTTCGAACTTGATCTGTCTTTTTATGATACAAAACGACGCTGAAAATCCCAGGTCGCTAGCTCAGCGCGCAGGGTTTCTCCTGCACCCCATTCTGCCGTGTCCGCCAATGCACTGAGGAAACGGTCAATGCGAGCCTCCAGAGTGTGCACGTGTAGATGGCCGTCGACTTCCTCGTACTCAGGGAAACGTTGGCTTACTTCCTGGAGGGTGTTTTCGAGGAACATCAGCCAGTCAGCCCGATCGTCACTGTTGAGTCGACTCCTAATGTGCTGGACTACGTCTCGTCGGAGTTGGAACACTTGGTTGTTGAACTCGTTAGATGAAGGCGCCGTGCCGTGGAGTTGGTGCACCAGGGAAGCAAACATGCAATGGCCATCATTTGGCATCCTTGCCACAGTCACCGTTCGGCCGCCAACGTGGTCACCAACCTGCCGTTCATAAAAGCAACATCAAAATTAGCATATTGACTGACTTTCTTGCTCTTACTATTCACTCGAAGGTGATGTGTACCTGCACTTATCTAAATAGCAAAAACTAATGCAAAATTAACCCGTTGCAATTAACTAAATTTAAAAATCGGAAACAATCACACACAAACGTCAAAATCTGACAACTTTTCAAAATATGTCAGTTTTAATCAGACAATCTGAAACAGACAATCACACACAATCGGAAACAACCACACACAATCACACAACCTCACACACACACTCGTCACAATCTGGCTCAATTTTCCCAAAATATATCATAGTATTTATCAGACAATCTTAATCAGAGATCATCACACACACACAACCACACACAGATGGCACAATCTGACACTATTTTCAAAAATGTGTCAAAGTATTTCAAAGACAACCACACACACAACCACCCAGTCACAATCTGACACAATTTCTTAAAGTATGTCACAGTATTGGTACTGGTACACACATAAACGCATTCTTTGCACCGATAAATCAACATTGTGCTTCAAAGCCATAGCCCGCTGTTTGTACAATAGATCCAGTAATACCATATGATTTTGCAGTTTAACGGTGGAACTGTTATCGAGCAATCTACAATCCTATCACCCCCTTTACCTTACTAAGCTGAATAAGTGACGCGAAATATATTCATTCGATGTAGAATCGTACACAAATTGCAAAGTGATTTGTGATGAGTTTTGTAGTCTGCTTCATCAAAGTTCCACCGTCACTTTTTCTACTTTGAACAAACAAGAGTGCACCAAGCAGGCTAATAATCGAGGGGTTGATGAGGCTAAACATTTGTTTGAACTGTTGAAAAATCTTAAAATAAAGGCAAAACCGACAATTTGAAGATGGGATTGCTCTAGGCAGAGATATTAAATATCCAGAAAAAGAAGACTGCTTTATTTTCATGAATATGGAAGGTTACAGACTCTATGTTGGAGGCCCACCAACTTCAGATAGCTGACCTAGACCTATTCAAACCCTGGTTGCAATCGTCCTCCATCGCCACATGGATACCAGAAGGAAGCATAAAGAAGAGATGCAGGAACTCCAAAGACAGTTAAATGACAAGACTGACATTAGTCATTGTAAGGATGCTGAGGTCCAAGAACATCAGCGTCAGCAGTCTGTGGCCAAAGATTCATTAAAGCAACTTCAATACAGCAAAAGGCGACATGAAGATGAGCTTAGTATGTACTTCTAAAATATTCCTATCCATGACATGTTGTACATTACATTGCTGCTTACATATGTGAGCCTTTTCAGGGACCTTATCTTCCAAACTTCAAGGATTCCAGTCATACAATCAGTCAAACTTATCTTCATTTGGTCCCTACATGCCAGTATTAGTTCGACAAATATAAATGTGTAACAAGTTCAAAAGGGGACAATGCGGTGCCAATTCAATCCTGACGCGGTACTCCTCATTGCTGTCACTGGGACTAGATATTATTCTTTACATTTCTACAAATAAAGCTTCAGTTACTGCCAAGCACAATTAACCAATTAAAGGTTCATTTATAGTTGTCCCAACATAACTTTTCAGCCCTTTGTCTCACGGTATGAGCCGGGAGTTGAAGGTTGAAGTAATACTGGGACAACTACAACTTCAATCACACAACACTCACACACCACACACACACCACACCACACACACACCACACCACACACACACAGTATTGGTACAAATGTCCTATTCTACTAGTCCCAACATACTTTCAACGCTTCGTCTCACGGTATGGCTGGAATTCTGCCAATCGGTTTTACAAAAGCGATATCTATGGACGAAAAATAATAATTAAAAAAACATCGATTTGTATGGTATGTCAATATTACACTTGCATTTTAAACTTTTCTTCCTTATCTTTAAAATTTCCTCTTTAATGTATTTTCAGGACCACCACTTGTTTCTTTTTCGAAGTCTATTCTGAGCTCTTGTGATACACTGGACTGTTACCAAGTTAGGTAACTGTCGTCTTGAACAATACATAATTTACGTTTGAAGCCAAGACAGCAGGATAGATGCCTGTGGCAGCCAGGATAGCCGTTGCTGAGAAGCAGCCAAAATATTTCAACTCCTAGTGAAGTCACAGCATGAAGAACTTATGACTAGGGAACAAGCTTTGCTGCAGAGAAATAGTCTTGATGACATTCCAACAAAATTCGTAGATGTTGGGATCTCAAATGTAGTTGCAGGGAATTTCTGTTTGCTCCCAAGAAGACAGCAGGAAAGAAGCCATCGGCAGCCAAGAAGGCCGTCACTGGTAAGAAGCCTTAGGCTGTACCAAAGCACCTGGAAGACAAAAGAAATTAATAGGCAAATGTCTCTATTGAATATTTATCACACTTGACTTGATTTAACAAAAAGGGTAAAAATTTTGAAACTAAATACTCTTTTGTATTTCATATTTTCAGTGGCTCAAAAAGTTACCATTCCTATCAATTGCTCAAGCACAACTAAATACAGATATTGCAACTGCATTCAAAATTAACAGCTCTGGAAAATGTATCGATACCCCCTATGAAAAACCGCTTACCGCCTCGGCGGCTGCGGACCAACGCTCACCTCCTCCCCGCCTGCGGACAACCGCTTACCTGGCTTGGCGCTCCGGATAACCGCTTAAGTCGCTTTTTCACCGAAAACGTAATATTGGTATCATTCGAAAGAGAATTTCTGCCTCTTTCGAATGATACCAATATTACGTTTTCGGTGAAAAAGCGACTTAAGCGGTTATCCGGAACGCCAAGCTAGGTAAGCGGTTGTCCGCAGGCGGGGAGGAGGTGACCGTTTCTTTTTAGAGCCCCCGAGGCGGTGAGCGGTTTTACATAGGGGGTATCGGTATGCCTATACACTCACTAATTCTAAATAAGGGGTGAGCAAAAATATCCAACCCGATTACTTACCTTAAGAATCAACAAAACAACTGAAGACAAACTCGTTCCGTTCAGTGTCCCAAAGATGCAAGTTCAAAATCCATCCAGGCAGGAACAAAATTGCCAGTTGGCAAGGCGCCCACACCTAGAATACAAAAATTGATGTATGTAACAAAAGACTTAGTCAAACAAGCATCACACGAAGAGGTACATACAATTGAATCTTTGTTTTGATAAACATGCTTATTCTTAACACTATATGCTCCAACAGGATCCAAAGCAGGGGGAGACGACGGCGAGGTCGATCGTGGAATCGTGCTGTCCAGCCGTGCCGATGCGGGTGGCGGTCTGGTCGTTGAGGATAGTGAGTCGGTTCAGGTCCAGCCAGGCGACAATGTGCGCACCGCGCTGATCATCCCTGGGGCAGTACCACGCTGCGCAGTGCGCGTTGAAGTCGACGAGGATCGCCACCCGGGGCGGAAGCGCGTCGAGCAGCCGCAGCCACGCCAGCGGGGACGTTGCCCGCTCCAGACAACGCGTACAAGCTGGCGACGGTGATGCTGTCGCCGCCGCGGCTGTGGATGGTAGCTGCGGCCACCTCTAGGGGCGCGTTCGAATAAGGAAAGTCGGGGAGCGACTGATCGAGCGAGCGAGCGAGCGGCACGGAGCGCTGAGATGCGCATATCGCATGTTGTACCCAAATTTACCTCGAAAGAGGGTCGACACGAATATTTTCGGACAGAGGAAAGAACGATAGGAACATTACCCGTAGAAATATCGGTAGTTTGAATCAACATAAACAAGAAGACCCGTTCGGAAGGACGATGTCGCTTCCAATGACGATACCAGCGCGCTCTCTGGGCACAATCCATCTTGTTTGTTAATCGTCCATCCACTGTGGTCCTTTTAGAATGTTCAGAATACTCTTGGCAAGTACAAAATATTAGTGCAAAATTCAACATTTAGTTCAAATATTAAATTGATTACAGTTGAAGGTCTTAACTATGGATGTGGATGAGGAAAAGTCAGGTGAAGGTACGTTTATGACCAAATTCTTTCAATTTAGCCTACCGGCAATCCGGCATAACCTTACGCACCACGAGGAAACCCAGAATTCCAATCTTAAACATGTAATATACGGCCTAATATCACTGCTTTTTGTTTTGTAGAGAGCGTGAGTGAGAGCCCTCTTCGAAAAAGACGTTGTAATATGCTATCTCCTCAAAAGTTATTGTGGAATGTTGATGCCTCTGTGATGGTTTAAATCTTTCTATCAATTTCATTGAGGTAATATTCTTATTTCTTCCTATATGGTCTTTCGTTTAAAAATCATACAGTTTGCATATGTTTTGTGTTATATTTCAGTTAACCTTTAAATGCACATTGGAGAAAATGAGGATCAAGAAAAAGATTTGTAGTGACACAAAGGTTACTATCAAGCGAGTCCTCAAAACAACTATTGTAAAGAAAGTCATGAGGTTTATTTGGAGGTAAGTTCATACTCTTGTCATATATTATTTCTTCCTACTTCATCCTTGTAGTAGCTTGCGACTATGCTTAACTTGTTATTTTGTTCTTTCCTTTTTTAAATACTTAGTTCCTCAATTCAAATTCAAATATAGCAACTGCGATGTGCCATCTCAGTCAGAGATAAAAAATTACATTTTTCCGTTGTGAACTTTGTATTGAACCTGCTGTCCACGGGATAGACACACAGTTTGAACAAGGTGTGTCCTTCTTCTCTTCTTCTTGTATTAAAGAATGTTTATTCTAATTAAGGTGTTTCTGCTCAGGTGCTACATTGTAAAGCACCAAGTTGTATTTCTACCTTTTTCAGCAAACACTTCATTACATAATATGTTCAAGAACATGTCACCCTTTGAAAAAACAGGTAAATTCTTATTTCGATGTGTAACTTTAACAATGAAGTACTTGATGATGTAATAAATTGTTTTGTTTTGCTTTTAGCCAAATTCCAAGAGGATGACTTCAAAATACCAGTTGCAGAATCTGAAGTTTCAAGAGGAAATGCAGCCAAGAGGAGTATCTTATCAACATTGCCAGAGGAAAATTTAGTGCAGGAAAATGATGATCTTGGTGTACATCCTTTAAAGGATGAAGTCAATGTCAATGGCGCAGAAGAAGTAACTAATTTAAATAATGAAAATGTTGATCGTGACATAAATAAATCAAAGGTTGACCAGGTCAGTGGCACTGAAGAAAGAGAAAATACTAAAATTGTCAATGATCAACACGAAGTAAATACATTACTGGGCAATGGAGATGAATACTTCCAAGGTATTTCGAACACACCACCAGGTCAGTTTCCAAATGAAGATTCTTAGAAAGATTCAGTAACTAAACATGGAAAAATCAAATCCAACTTGTGCCCACATCTCAGGCGAAGATCCAAGATCTGGATGCACGGTTTGATGCGGTGAGACGTTAATGTCATAAGATGTAAATCTAGCAATCATCTTTCGAATCCTAATAGATTTTGTTATTTTGGTTGCAGGATAACATCATATATGACATTCAAAAATCTGTGTGGAAGTACACCCATGTGAAAAAGCCGACGAAATTTATCATTTCATATGATGTGAAGGGTGAAGACACATTGACTATTACTGTAAGTTACTGTATCGTGAGCAGTTCTAATTTTTTCTTTGAAGTGCTCCGTAAATGTGAATAACAAAAGAACAGAGATTAATGTTGTTCCAAAGTGCCACAATAAAAACTACCCAGTGAATACATACCATTTTAATTTTTAGGTTGTGGCATTCTACCCTGTTTGTGGTTGAGTTGGCCAAATTTACACTTCCTTGTTTGTCCTTGTAGGCCCAAGCCTGTGGACATTTTGCCCAGTTTCCATCAAAGTCTTGCCAGAAAGTTTTCGAGGCCACTTTCTCTAGTTCTTCAAGAGTAATGTCATAATCACGAGGTTCAGCATACTTGAGGGTCTCCAGTAAATCTTTAACTTGTTGACTTTCTTTTGTACTCTTTTCTTTAAAAATTTTAGAAACGTGAAACAGACATAGCTGAACTTGAGCATTTGAAAGTATTCTGCTGATTGCTCCAATTTCAGGTGAGTCCTTGTCAATAATGACAGTCTTGGTTTCATCGGCTACTTCAACAGACACTGCCTCCTTGAACGCATTAACACCTCACTGACTGTGGTCAATTGCTCATTTAGAACAAACACATAACCTGCCACTCGGCCAGCTCCCTCACCGTCCATCACCATGAACACACAGACAGGCATCTTGTTCTTGTTAACCTTGTAAAGGTGGAACTCCAATGGAGCGCGCTAGGCGCCCATCACCCATCACCCATCA
>NW_026267570.1:98581-100514 GCF_000697945.3 Frankliniella occidentalis | reverse complement strand
TGCCGGTCCCCCTGCCGGTCTGACCACATTGTGGTCATAAAATGACGGTCCCTCCTGCCGGTCTGACCACATTGTGGTCATGAAATGCCGGTCCCTCCTGCCGGCCTGACCACATTGTGGTCATGAAATGCCGGTCCCTCCTGCTGGCCTGACCACATTGTGGTCATGAAATGGCGGTCCCTACTGCCGGCCTGACCACATTGTGGACATGAAGTGCTGGTCCCACCAGCCGGTTTGACCACATTGTGGTCAGTGTTTTGCCGGTCCCAGCTGCCGCGCTGGTCACATTGTGGTCATGACTTCGCCGGTCCCTCCTGCCGGGCTGACCACAATACCACATTGTGGTCAGTGTTTTGCCGGTCCCAGCTGCCGCGCTGGTCACATTGTGGTCATGACTTCGCCGGTCCCTCCTGCCGGCATGACCACAGCTTTGCAGGGCAACTACAACCCGGGGTCGTGCTGCCGAGATGGTCACACTGTGGTCATTTCTAAATTAATTCCAAAAGGGGCTCCGGCAGTTGGGACCGACAGGGTCAGGGGGCCTCCGGCCCCAACGTGTTAAATTCCTGCCCAACATAAAACATTTCCGCTATTTCACTACAGAGGACTACCGGCTTGCGGCTTCAACGGACGAACTGGACGAACTCCCGCCAATCGAAGTGGTGGCGCCAACAAAGAAGTCAAAAAAAAAAAAAATCGTCACAAATGGAAAACAATTGTACAAATTGTAGTGTTTCTCCCTTGTTTGAGAACGTGAACTTCACAGAAACCGGTGCTTCCCACTTTCTGGTGTTGTCACACAAACCGTGATTGTTTTCCCCATATTTGACTGGTTTGCAATCCTCGGATTGGGTTTGGCCCTCTTAATCACGGTTTCTGGCATTTTATAATGTCTCTTGAGCATGGGGTATCGCTTAGCTCGCGCGGCTGATCTCAGACCTGGTTTACTATGCTGTCTGGTCGGCTCTCGCTACATTTCGTTTGTTCGGCCCTGTTCAGGCCTGTTCGGGCCACGACCGTATTGGCTAGCCGTGCCGAAGCACGAAGTCAGTTTCGCGTGTGTCGGCCATATTCGGTTTTCGCTTCGTCGTTCTATAAAAGAAGGGCGCATCGCACGCAAGGCATCAGTGCATCTTTGCCCTTCGTGCTTTACGAATCTATTTTGACAACATGTCTAGATGTCAACGATGGCCTTGGAGCGCTCCGCTAGAACTGGATATCCACTTCGCTGAGAATGGATTAACGCTTTACCGCAAGCCAGAGACCGACCCAGTTGAGCCGGTTTTTTGTACAGATTCAGAAGCAGAGTCCGAATACACGTCTGGAAGCTGTAGTGGGGAAGATGTTTCTTCAAATATTGTCGTGCGACATTCAACTAAAGCTCGTTGTGCCGCTGAGGTCCAGATGAAAATGTTTCTCGGAAAAATCGTAAAGGAGGTAGTTACACAAGCAGGCAGCTTAGGTCAACGCGTGGATAACGCGGAAGTAGAGCAGATTCTCAGGAGCGTTATTGATCAACGCTTACCAATTGCTAGCCCCGCTGTTAAGTCCATCCTTGAAAAGCACTTCTACGCCCTTTCCAAGTAAATTCACTCGGTTCTCTAGGTGACATTCAAAACAGCCCTTTTCAGGGCTAAAACATGTTTCCCTAAAGGATTAACCCAACGAAGACAAAGATTTTCCCCCTTGAAAAAACATGCAACTCTTGCCAAGGTGCACAGCTGGTTAGCACAAGATTGTGCTTGCTTTCCCCCAACTCCGAGGGGCTCAACCGGCAGTCAGCATTACGACGGCTGCGCATATCGAACCGCTATCCTGCTAACTGCCGTTTCTTGGGTTTTCTGGCGCATCCATCATTAAAACCTTGTTGATATCCTCCACTTGATATTCCCCATCGTTCAATAAGTCCTCATTGTCTTCCTGTAAAATAAAA
>NW_026267570.1:97200-97991 GCF_000697945.3 Frankliniella occidentalis | reverse complement strand
CGCAGCAGCCAAAAATGTGTGAATTTGCTCAAAACCATCCCCTAAGTTTACACCCCTGTAGCGACAAAGCGGGGTGGAATCCAACGGTCGCCACCACGGTCACAGAAGGGCATAACCTTCATCTTTTCGGGTACCGAGGGCCAAGCCGCTGGCAACACTCATTCAGGCCACTGGGCCTGTTAAAAGAAGGCACTGCTTTGCACCGCGCCCGGGCCAGTAGCTGACGAGCACGCACACGGACTTGTCAAACTGGTTTCTCATCCGAAATTCCTTGACTTTTGTGCAAATTTAATGGACTATTGACGAGTCCAACAATCTTCTCGTCAAAATTTGCAGGATAGGCTACGCGCTACAGGGTCTTTTTAGACGAAAATAAGCTAAAAATTGCCATAGTGAACAACAAGATGTAGATAAAGGCCTAAAAACAGCAAAAAAAGAAAGGAATCTCTTCCCCCACTCCCAAAAAACATTTTTTTAAGCAGAAGGGTGGGTTGTAGTCGCGGTGCTTCACCGTTACATCCCTTTCTCGAGTCTTTGGGGCAAACTCAAAGATGACGGGTTTTAGAGGGCCGAAGGCCCGCTACAGCATTCGATCATGTTCTTCGCCAAATGGCGTAACGGAAATGGTCGGGCCGCAGGCCCGACCATCGCCGCCGGCAGGCCAAGCAGGCCCGGCCCCTGCCGAACGGAGTTGCCGGTGGAGCGAAGCGGAGCTGGCAACTTCGTTTGGCGGAAGGGCGGGCCTGCTTGTTAAATCATTGCTCCTGCATCAAAGACTACGCCTGATTCAT
>NW_026267570.1:92180-95975 GCF_000697945.3 Frankliniella occidentalis | reverse complement strand
GTACGTAGTCTCGCACGTGACAGCACTCGGCCCCCTTTCTGGGTCGGACCACGCCAAGCAGAAGGCATTTTTGGAGAAGTGTGAAAACTGTGATCTAAGCAACGCTAGAAAAAGAAAGCCTGATATTATGAATCAGGCGTAGTCTTTGATGCAGCAGGAGCAATGATTTAAAAACCCCAGTCGGAGCGATCAACGTCAGGACTAGCCGTAAACGTAAATTATTCTGCCGTCTTTAAAGTGCACCTGAAGGTTAGCGGCGACGCATATTTATTTAATTTTGAGGAAAACCAGACTCGAGCGCCAATATATAAATACTGTTCAGGATTCTACTGAAAAATACCTTTCCGATGGTATACTTGAGTGACTCCAGGGCGAGGAGTCACTAAAGTAGACAATTACCCACATTTTGCCTAAATGCCAACGCGCATGTTTAATATGGCAACTTTGCATCCCTCCCACGGACAAAATGATGATTTGGACACTCATAGAATGCAAATTTTTAACTTGTATGATAAAGAATCAATAACTACCAAAGAGTCTCACAAAAATGCATCTTTCTCGGAACAAAAAATTGCCGTTTCGATGTAGAATGCAGGTGGATCATACCTAGTATACATTGGTAATCTTTGGTAATCTTTGGTAATATTACCATTTATTATGGTATTATGGTATTATGATATCATTGGTAATATTTACAATTTGGTAATCTGGTGTACACATTTTTATGGAGTAAGGCACCCCTCGCTGTGTGCATTGGAGCATGGGGAAATAGTTTCGTTTTCGGTGCAGACTTATTGTTACAACTCAGTTATATCTTAAAATCGGAGGTAATTTGAAACAGGAAAATTTGCAGAAACTAGGTTTTGTTATACTGAATCGGAAAATGTGATGACTTATGTCATTCAACAGTGTATTTCCATATATGGTAGGTTATCAGTTAGTGTGGGTGCCGAGCCGTTGTGTCGGCCAGTCATTTATGATATAATATTCGGTGAAGTATATCGTTTTATGAAAAGAGTCATCACATTGTTTGATTTAGTATAACATACTCATTTGCAAGTGCTTGTGATTTGTACAAGTTGGTTTCACTTTTGAGAGAAACGTGGGCGTTGTTTCCCCATGTGCTTCAATAATTGACTTACAAAGTATATTGAATGTTTCCATGTTTGAAAAATTTTAGTCATTGTCTTGGCAAATTTATAATGGGGAATTGTTTTGTTTGCAGAAATGGAAGACCTGTAAGAAGGAGTGAATGTATCATTTGGTGATTTAGAAGTTGGCAAGTTGTATCCAATCAAACGTGCATCCAGAGAGGAAAGGAAGTTTGATGGAAGTAAAGTGGTTGAGAGTGTGAAGTTGGATATATCTTCATCCAATTTATTGCGAACGACCACATTTGTTCCTACTGGGATTTTGAGATACGCATTAGATAATCTTGATCGTATGAATGCAGCTGCTATGAATGGTGCTTGCTATAGCACATGTTTTTATGGGGTTATCCATAATAATTCCAGTAAATCTAAGCGATTCATTGGTCGTATTCATAATCCTAATGATGGTGTGTATAATGAAGTATTAACTTATTGTATCATTTTAGAATGAGAATGTGATTGAAGTAAAGTATTCGTTGTTTGTTTTTGTTGCAGAACCCAACCAAGACTTATTGAAGCAAGTTGCGGAGGTGGCTGATCTTGTATCCAAAAGCAATAAGCGATCAAATTCTGATGTTGGCGATGGAGCATCATCGTCACATTCGTCTAGCAAGATAATCAAACTAGATGATTCTCCTAAACTTGTGAAAATTGAAAAATTGGAAGAGGAGGCCAAACCTAATGGAGATGCAGCTAAACCAAATGAAGATGCAGCCAAACCTAATGAAAATGCAAATAATAAGTAGTTGATGTTATGTGGTACTTGGTAGTATCATTTTGTATTACAGTGGTAATGGGATACATATTGTAGTATTGAGCGCTTGGCTGTGCCGAGCCAAGTCTGAGTGGTTACAAGTCAAAGTCAAATGGAAGTGTGGCGAAGAGCCCTGGGCTCCAGCCGGCTTTTATTCAAGATCCCACACCGTGCGGCGCACAATAACGTGTTGATCGTAAAACAATAATAGGAGTTAGTGTCAGGTTTGGGTTTGAAGGTGGCGCCACCAAGGGTAAGAGTCGAGTAGGCCGTGACAAAACAACTGCAGTCGTCTGCTATGTTATGATTGGATTGACAGCTTAGGTTATGGTTTTCTATGAGAGGTTTAATGAAACCTCATAATACTACATTACTCCCTCTTTAAACAACCTCCCTTTTACGCGCACCCCTTTGTCATGACACTTTACAAATTTTCTAAGGCTAATAAAACTGTTCACAACCTGAAACTTCCACCTTGTATTGAACCTACGGGTTATTCAACCCTACAAGTCCATACTCAGTGTGCAAACAAAAAGAAAGTTCGACTTCAACTCCTCTCTGACATTATCAGAGTAGCCTTGACTTATGTTCAGACCATTACACTTGGAATTGGCGGTAATAGTGGTTCCTGTTCACAGAGTCAGACTCGGGAGATCCGTCTGATTATATTTTGATTAAATCTTGTTGAGATCGTTGCTTCCTTGAAGACTCCTGGTCATCTCTGGAAGATTGCGATGATTCCGTGGTCCAAAAGGAGTGATGGTTCACTGAAACAAACGTTTTCCTGTACAGTATTTGAGTTGAACTTCATACTGAAGTTGTACACTGTTGGGATTCAACCTGTCTTCGTGTCTCCTAACATAACTATTCACCTATCTGACACCAGTGTCTAACCAACCTATCTTATCACTTTTAACCTCTGAGTCTTAAAATACTTAGCTTTACTTTATCTGGAACTGGTCCTGAGTTCTTGTTGAGTGTCCTTGCCTGCTGTTACTTGATATTTCCGCTGGAGTCTTGTCGAGTCTTGCTGCTCTTGGATTAGTTCTGGGGTAACTATTAGCAACCGTTTGCTACATAGGTCTATCCTGGGTGCTAGTCACTCACTTCGATCACACCGGTCAGCGGTGTTGTGCGGTGGTGAAGCAGGCAGCAATGTAGCTTCTCACCCCGGGGACTCAGGTTCGACTCTTGACTTGGCTGTTGCGTTCTTGGGCTTGGCAGCCTCCGTAGGCTTCTATGGCGTGTTTTCCATGTTCAGATCCGTGGAGTCAAGAAGTGGAGTTTATGAAATGAATTGAAAGTATAGTTCACGACTCGGGCTTCTTGCGCCTGTCCTTGCATAACGTGTGCCCTCAGTCAGTGCCTTGATGTTCATCATGTCTGCAGCGTTGGATAGGTAACAAATCCTCACAAAACTGCATTCACACTTAAAGAATGAAGAACTTCAGACTGCACAAACAATACTTGCACTCCACAGCAACACACTAGCGGGGGCCCCGCACCACCCTTTTGTGTTTTTTAGCAGATGATACTTCCAGTATCACTGCTTGTACAATACCTACTTTAACATATGTGAAGCTAATATGAAGCCCCCACCTATATATATTAAAGCACCCATTATATTAGAGCCCCCAGGGGATGGCGAGGGTTCGTGGTCCCAAAAAAGTGGTTCATAGGCCCCCACCTGTTGCATTAATTACCTGTAATTACCTGTAATTACCTGTAATTACCTGTAATTACCTCTAATTACCTGTAATTACCTATGCGACGTAATTAACTTCAAGCACTATTTACGTCTATATTAGAGCCCCCAAAGTATGGACGGAGTCCGTGGTCCCAAAAAAGTGGTTCATGGGCCCCCACCTGTTGCATTAAGTACCTGTAATT
>NW_026267570.1:84922-85534 GCF_000697945.3 Frankliniella occidentalis | reverse complement strand
ATAAGTCCTGAATGATTTCCGTTATTTATTCGTGTTAGGGCGTCCGTGATTATCCGTGATAAGTCCGTGATGATTACCGTGATGAGACATTCGTGATTGTTTGTGATGTCCGTGATAAGTCCGTGATTTGTCCGTGATAGAGCGTCCGTGATTGTTCATGATGTCCGTGATAAGTTCCGTGATTTTTCCGAGATAGGGCGTCCCTGATTGTCCGTGACGAGTCTGTCATGACTTCCGTGATTTTTCCGAGATACGGCGTCCGTGATTGTCCTTGATGAGTCCGTGATGATTTCCGTGCTTTGTCCGTGATAGGTCGTCCGTGATTGTCCGTGATGTCCGTGATAAGTCCGTGATTATTGCCGTAAATTGTCCTTGATAGGGAGTCAGTGAATGTCCGTCACAAGTCCGTGATGATTTTCGTAATACGTCAATGATAAGACGTCCATGATTTCCGTTATTTTTCCGTGACAAGTCCGTGATGATTTCCGTTATTTGTCCGTGATAGGGCGTCCGTGATAATCCATGATGTCCGTGATAAGTCTGTGATGATTTTCGTAATACGTCAATGATAAGACGTCCATGATTGTCCGTGATAAGTCCGTGATGATTTCC
>NW_026267570.1:81449-81979 GCF_000697945.3 Frankliniella occidentalis | reverse complement strand
CCCCCCTCCATTGTTTCCACCCGTCGCCTGGCTGCGGGCACCAGCCGCAGACCGCTGCGCTCAGCAGTCCGCGGCTAGCGTCGCTCCCAGACGGTCCTCGTGCCTGCCGCGTCCGCCTGCCGAGCCCGTGCCTGCCGCCGCCGCACCGCCATGCCACCTAAGAAGAAGCCCAAGAAGGACTTAGTCCTTCTTGACTTCATCTTCTACGGTGAACAGGTGACAGAAGAAATCTTGAGGGATCACCCTACAAGCGTTATCCTGTACAAAGCTGCTGCGTACATCACCAACCAGCCCGACATGACCAGGCTGCCCAAGACCTCAGTGTGGCAGTGTAACTTCATGCGGACTGTAAAGGTTAGTACTACAGTGAATAACCTACTCCGGTGCTCGGCTAGACTTTTGGGGTAGTGCCTTGCATTACTGCCCCAATAAATATCTCTCCCACTAAGTTTGGAGACAAATGCCTAGTGATTCCGAAATATACCATCCTGGGAGAAGTCTATCTGCTACACCCACTGGGTGATGACCAC
>NW_026267570.1:72336-75509 GCF_000697945.3 Frankliniella occidentalis | reverse complement strand
CGGCGGTGCGAAGAGAATTGTGAAAGAAATTAATATCTGAAAACTCGAGGTGGAGCGAGGGAGGTTATGGCCGCTTCTAGCCTCGCACAGGGTGATTTTGGGGTATGGCCGCGCCCGTGGAACACCAAAGCGCTGTGATTGGCTGCCGCTCGACTGCTCTGCGTACCTCTCACAGGAGGACCACTAGGCCAGGCAGGCCGAGCCCTCCAGCGCGCCCCGCCGGCCCGGCAGTGCAGTCGGCGCCCCCCGCCCCAGCCCTTGTGCACAGCGGCAACGGGGCGGCCGGTGTCCGTCTGTCGTCCGACCGGAGCGCGGAGTAGTCCCGCAGCAGAGGTCCGTTTCTTTTGCACGACGTAGGACAAGACTGCCAGAGATGGACCTTCGCGTTCCAAACGCTAGTCCTCGCTACGCTGACTAAACGCGTACGCCAGACGGAAAAGCCATTCGCTGGGAAACCCTGCATTTTGGAGAGGTCCACCCAATGCGCTATGGAAGTCTTCGCTAAAAATGGCCACCAAGAAGGATTCCTCAGCAACGAGGAAATGGCTGTCTTACGCTCACTCCACGAAACTATGAGGACAAACGAAGGCGTCGTGTATATTTATGTACGCACCCCTCCAGAAGAGTCCTTTAGACGCGCCGCCCTTAGAGGAAGGGCGGAAGAGCGCCAGCTGCCGGCCGATTACTTCATGCGCCTGCACGCGCTCATGGACCAATGGCTGCTCCACAACGAAGCGGCCCCGGTCATCGTCGTCAACGGCCTCCTCCCTCCAGCCGATCTGCTCCGGAAAGTCATCCGAGAAGAAGATCGGCACCTGGAAAATCGCCAATAGTTAGTATTCGGACTGTACCAACGAGCGCGCCGCGGCCGCGCCCGAGCGCCACCTCGCCTTGCCGCGCCATTGTTGCCTCCCCCCCCCCCCTTCCTGCACTCAACGGGGAAAGCCAACCCCGCGACGCACGCCGGTCAGTCTACTGCAGCTACGCGCCGTGTGCACATCGCCTAGCTGCTGTCCGCTAAAAGGACAAATCGCCACGAATAGTCCACCTGAACACCCCGTCTCGCTCCTTACTGCGTTTAACCACCTGTAGTGTCGAGACTGCAAGCGTAAGGGAAACGACCCGCTCTTGCTGCGTCCGAGGACCTGTGAGGACCGCGTCAAAGCCCCGCGCTCGAGGAGCCACCCCTCCTACTCCCCACCACGATATAGTTAATACGGTGTCGGCACTGAGCTATCCGAGGGGGCCACGGAATGACGGCACATTCGTAGTTCCAGAAGAGCCGCCAGTGGCGCTGGCGTCGACCGATGCCGGGCGAGGGAAGAAGGGACGAGACGAGCGGAGCACCGCTCCCGTCCCCTCCCGCCTCCCCGCGCCCGGCATCGGTCGACGCCAGCGCCACTGGCGGCTCTTCTGGAACTGTAAATGTGCCGCTTTTTCGCGGCCGTCTTTTAGCCCACTACCGGCCGGAGAGCCTACACCGTATTAACTACATCGTGCTCCCCACGATGATCCGCGCGCCGGAATTCGGCAACAAAACGGACGAGCACGTCTACGACTTCCTGGAAGAGCTAAGGAAGTACCTCCTAGATGCGTCAGTCCCCGCCCGGACCTACTCAAGACGGCAATCGACTGCCTCACCGGCCCCTTGCTTAACTTGGCAAGAGCTAACCAGCCGAGGTGGAGTGACATCAACGACTTCTGCCAAGAGATCATCCAGAAATGCTGGTCTGCCGAAGAACAAGAGAAAGTGCGGAAAATTTGCGAACAAGAGAAGTGGAACCTACAAGGAACCAGAGTGAACCACTCCTTAAAGCACGTGCGGATGGCAAAATACTCGGACCCGCCGATCTCAGAACTCTCAATGGTGATGGATATGTCCTCCAAACTACCAATACTGAAATCATACCAATTCACCGACGCAATGATGCAGACCATCGCCGAGGCCATCGACTTCCTACAGCACCTCAACGAGACCATCACAGAACCGAGCTCCTTCTAGGCCGGCCGGCCGGCGGCGCCCCGGTGCACCTGCACCCAGGAGCATTGTTGCGCCCTGCGCCGGCGGCGCCCCGACGCGGCCAAGCCCGGCCGAGACGCCGCCCCCTCCCTTACGGCGGACTCCCCCACCCTTACGGCAGCACCCCCTCCAACACCACGTCGACGCCGCAGCGGCCAGCCCCGACGCCGCGCCGCAAGCCGGCTCACTTCAGTGCCAACAGTGAACATGAGCGGACCGGTCCCAGTCGACAAGGTGCGCGAGCTCGTGCGCGGCCTCCGAGGAGAACACACTCGCAGGCGGTTCAAGGAGGTCCTCGAAATGGAGCCCAACCCAGCGCTCAGCGTCGCCGAGATGGAAAACATGATCGCCGACCGCAAGGCGGTCATGGCGATCTTCGCACGTCCGAGCACGCCGCTCCTGGATCTCCACGCCGAGGAGGACGCGGATATGGAGGCGGACATGCTCGACGCCCCGACGGCTGCCCCAGCCGCTCCGGCACCCACCCCAGCACCCACTCCAGCACCCGCCTCAGCCGTCGCCCGGGCCCCTCCTCCGCTCCAGAAGTCCACCACCCGGCAGACACCCCGACGCGTCCAGCACCGCTCGGACATCAAACGCCCGACGTTCAAACGGACGGTCGACCAGGAGAAGAAAGATCGTCCGATGCTCAAGAGTGTCGTCGTCGGTAAGGTACTTCCCCGCCGAAGCCAAGGCCGCGGCCACCACGCGGCCAGGTGCACCCCGCTGCGGGACATGAGAGGCCCCGAGGAGCCCCGCACCGATCGACGCCCCCGAGACCATGAGCAACGGCACCGCCACGAGCGACGCCAGCAGCGCCCGGACCGAGAGCCCCAGCGACACAACGAGCAGCAGTGCCCGGACCGAGAGCCCCAGCAACACAACGAGCAGCAGCGCCCAGACCGAGAGCCCCAGCAACACAACGAGCAGCAGCACCCAGAGCGACCCCGGCAGGCGAACTTCCGCATCCCGAGGACGGAGGAGAGGCGGACCCACCCCACGGAGAGCCCCCTGGAGGAAGACCACCAAGGCGACCCCTACCCCAGGTACCCGTGCATTTCCAGGACGGTCCGCTTCAAGGCCGGCCCCGGGAGCGAGGAGTTCACCAGGACGGCCTTCTTCCCCAAGCTCCCCGAGAGCCCGGCACGCCCCC
>NW_026267570.1:70405-72286 GCF_000697945.3 Frankliniella occidentalis | reverse complement strand
GACAGATCGAGTTCGAAGATGAGCATTCAAGCTCAAAAATTGACTTTTTAGAAAATCAAAAACCACAGAAGGCAAAATGTATTTTTTACCGTATATTTTTTCAGGGGTTCCTAACGGGTAACTCGTAAAAGTAGAACTCTTTGCACGAAAACTTCGTCCGTTTTGCTTTATCTCGTACCGTTTGGACGCTAGGAGGCATTTCTTGGCAAAAATAAGGTAAAAACGACTAACTGGTCTATAGGGTATTGGTCTAGAGCGCTGAGCGGAAGTAGAAGAACAAAAACGGAAGATGCGAAGGCGCCCGCACTCCTCCCCGCCTGCCCTCCACTTCTCCCCGGGCGCTCCCCCACTCCGCCCAGTGGAGGAGAGGGGGACGGCGCGGGCGCCTTTCTACCTACCAATACCCTATTAAGTCGCAAGAGAGGCCTTATATTGAAAAATTGTGCAGAAAGTAATATTAAAACCACACACTTGACGTCGAACCACACCCTCCTTTCGGCTCAAAGGTCCCTAGATTATTTCGTATCACTAAAACGTTGTTTTTACATAACAATCTATCAAAATTCGAACCTTTAATGAAAACCGTTATGGAACAGCAGAAGTTTCATGTTTCATGTCCCTAATTTTAGAGTAATAAGTCCCCAACAAATGCTGTGAGTATATCAAATTTTACGGCCGGAAGGCCCTGTTCCCGAATACCCTCCCATTAACTCGTCTCAGGTGTCAGCGCCGCAGGCCTAGCTAAATGTGCGCCAGGCGCGTCGCAGCGTAACAGTGTTTCGTGAGATATCGCGAAGCCTGTTACGCGAGACGTGGTCTGGCGTACATACAGCTAGTTTTAACAGGGTCGACATGCTGGAAATATGGAGGAGCACTTAAGAAGGCACCACAAGGAACGAGTGCTGACTCTTGTAAAGCAGATCAAGGACCATGACGTCCTCAAGGTGAAAAAGAAGAAGTTGAAAAAAAAGGCCCTGTTGAGCGTGTCAATCAGTCCACGTTTCCTAAAGTTGGCATGAGTCAGGATGGTTGCTGTTCATGGGCGACCATTTGATATGATGAACGATCGTGCATTCCAAGACATACTACAGCCCTACCTCAATGCATTCCCTGCAAGAGAAAGGTTAGTTTCAGTTAAAATTCTTCAATTAATGCGAAGCAGGAATATGTCCATACATTAGATATTACTTTTGCAACATAAAAATGTCAAGAGACTGACTGAATCATTTTTCAATAACTTTTTGGCTGAGCGACTAGCGAAGCCCATTACTCCACTGACCGAAAAAGTTTCATTCTGTTTGTTTGTGTGTTTGTCTGTCTGTCCGCACGATAACTCAAGAACGAATTGAGCTAGCGACCTGAAATTTTCAGGGTCGTTTTGTGTCATAAAAAGACAGATCGAGTCCGAAGATGAGCGTTCTAGCTTAAAAATTGGATTTTTAAAAAATCAAAATCTTCAGGTCGCAAAATGTATTTTTATCAAATATTTTTTTATGGGTTCCTTAGGGGTAAACCGTCAAAGTAGAGCCCTAAGGGCGAAAATTTCGTCCGCTTGGCTCTATCTTTTACCGTTTCGGTGCTAGGGGACATTTCTTGACAAAAATGAGGTGAAAATGATCAAATGGTCGTTTATATCGTTAAAAAGACTTCATTTCGAAAAATTGTATGTACACTCCTATTACCCCGTCTCGGGTGTAAGCGCCGCAGGCCTAGCTATATGTGCGCCAGGCGTGTAACAGTGTTTCGTGAGATATCGCAAAGCCTGTTACGCGAGACGTGGTCTGACGTACATATAGCTAGTTACGACAGCTTCAGAGCCCAATGAGACAAACGATATAGGCCCCACTGTGGTTGCTTATATAGACTAGCTATATGTACGCC
>NW_026267570.1:52291-64825 GCF_000697945.3 Frankliniella occidentalis | reverse complement strand
CCCCCCCGCCCTGCCGCAGCCTACTTCACCAAAAACTTTACGGACTCAACGCCACCAACGACAACAACAACCATCACCCCCTTCACTCCACCCGCGGAGGTGCGAGGAGACTACTGCCTATACTCCTCTGATTCCTTTGGTACCCCCACCCTAACAATCAGCCCCTCTTATTCTTGACTTCTTCTTGGAATCCCCTTTATAAGCGGCTCGCGCCGACCCCTCAGCGCCCAGTCTTGCGCTGTCTATTGTAGAAGCTACGCTACCTCAATAAACAGTCAAAGTCCCAACCAACTTGCCTCCTTTGTCCTTCCACCAGTTCACAACAGTATCACTATTGCACCTTCTAAATTTTGATTCTTTACAAAATTTTTGACAAACACACATTTATTGCAAAGGTATGTGATGATACACCTAAGGAGGAAAATAGCAGTGAAGATAGCGCTCCAGAAATCTCATCAGAATGTAAAATAATTCGAGAACGAATTAAGGCGCTAGAGGAAAAACTAAAGAAAAAGGAAGAAAAAACTGAGAAGATCAAGAAAGCGGAATCAACAAGAAGAAAGAAGAAGTAACAGAAGAAAATGAAAACACCTCCACCAACTTCAAGCTCAAGCAGCAGTTCATCAAACGATTCCAGTGTTGAGAGTTCAGACTCAACGGTAAACTATACACAACACTTTGAAGAATGCTTACAAGTACATATACATAATATTATTAATCTTCAACTTCCTTTCAGAGAAAACAAAAACGGACTCAGCCCCCACAAGGAACACCAAACCAAGAAACACAAGACATTGAGCAAAGAGGTAATATTTACAAATGATGATGACAACCTAATAATTGACAGTAATAACATAAACTAATATTGCATACTTTACTTTCAGGATGATAGTCTCATAAATCAACTCAACTCAATGATATGCAATCCTACTCATAACGAGATCTGAAGCTCCTGACAGAATATAAATTACTGGATATCCAGATTAGAGACGAACAGGGCTTCAATGGTTCATACAAATGGGCTGTTGGAAATTTCGAGGGCAAAAAAAAGGAAGCCAACAGGAACAATAACACTGAATGATAAAATCTTAAAAGCAATGAGGGAAAGAATTAAAAAAGGAAAGAATCCTCATTATGTCGTGCACAAAGTCACTACTAGAGAAAGAGCTGACCCTATTAGAAGCGAAAAGTTCCAAAACCCGGCCGAGACGGGCCCATTTAAGTCCGATATGCCTCGGACGGTTCCACAACTAGTCCGGTTTGTGTTCGGACTCGCCCGTTTTAAGTCCGTCCCCGGACTGGAGCGATCCGATATAGGCCCGATACCTTTCGGACAGCCCGGGCGTAATCCGAATGGTTTCGGGTAGCCCGGTGACCGTCCGATACCCATCAGACTGCCCGATTAAAATCCGAAATTTGTCGGACTGTCCGGCCCCAGCCCGAAAAATATTTAAGTTATAACCGCGTGCCTCCCTAAGTCGAAACTTGCCGACTCTAGGACTGTTTACATCAGAATATTGTACATTGTCAACAGATACAAACAATTAATGAGGTACGAACTATATGACGTAAAATGTGTTCTGTGTACGCTTGAAAGAAAATACAGAGGAAAAAGATGCAGAAATTTGCCAACTACACCCTTTTCGAATAGCTGCAATGCTGCGATGCAGTTCTGCAAAATCAATGCTTAAGTTACCCTTTCCTAGTAGCTATTTCAGTTTTCTCTTAATCTAATCGGAGTAACTAAAACTATATGGAAAAAATTTATACAAACAGCTATAGCAAAATACTTTTTTCCGGAGTGGAAAAGAAAAATTAATTATTCTCAAAAACATGTTATTAGGTAAGAAGCCCTGCAGAGCTGTATTCAGTTAGCCGAAAACCGCATCTTTTTAGGCCGCACCGTTCTCCTATAACAGCGGCATTTGCGCGCTGCTCGCGGTTTGAGTCAAGAGGCCTGCCGGACAGATCCTTCCCAGAGAACCAGGTTAGCTCAGCGGTCTAAGGCGTCAACATCACATGGGGTAAGTCCGAGAGGTATGGGAACGAATCCTAGCTCAGGCCGCCGTATTTATTTTTTCGGGCGGGTTACGGAGTAGACCGGACTAAAATCGGACCAGACTGACGGAGGGGGCAGATTTTTCGGACTGCTCGTAAATTTGTCGAGAATTGGGACGTCCCGGAACAGTCACCGGGCTGGTCCGGTCGGACATAAATAGGGCTGCTCCGTCTCCGGACTCAATTCGGGCGAGAACATTTTCAATAGGGGACGATAAAGGCTCATATGATATGGTTGACTTCAAATGGATTTAAGTTAACTCGTTAACTTTTCAACTACCAGCTTAACTTTCGTGATTCTTTCATACAGATATGTTCGTAATTATTTATTTTGCACCAGTCATTTTTCAATGACTACACACTGTTAAACCAAATCGTCATTTGACGACAAATTTTGATACAATCTGTTCGTCACAAGGGTTGAGATAAAGCAGTCGTCACAATGTGATCCACTATTCGTCACTTTGTGACGCATCAATTGTCATCCCAGTAAGATGAACCATTCGTCACAGATTCGGTACAATTAAATCTTGGTGAGATTTGAAATAATATCTAAATGTTACAATGTCGAGACAAGGCTTATTTTGCACTTTTGAAACATTTTGCTGTATTCATCAAAATGATTGGTTTAAAGATTGCCCACTAGGAAGCCTTGCTCTTAGGGCTTTGTTTATTCAATAAATAAAAAAGATTAGTTGTACTATTGGAGCAGTGCAACTCACACACTAGTATCTCTCTATACTAGTGGAAAATCATCACTACTTTCTAGTATATACTGTATGGTAGGAGCTAAAAGAAAGTAATAAAACTGTAAAACTTACTTGTCACTTCTAACCTCATTCAGCAACATTGACCAAAGGAAAGATAAGATTTTCCAATGCCTTACACCACCACCAATGTATTCAAAACCAAAGAAATCAAAGTACTGGACATTTTGCAGCCACACAAGTTAGTTGTCACAGTATAAGTAAGCTCTAATTTCATGTTTTCACTAAACCGAAATACACTCAGTCAACAAATATCGCGGTTTGTTCTAGACTGCAAATAAACACTAAGTGTTGTGTTTACCCTAGCAGTGATAAGAACCCCTATGAAAAATTTCCAGATCACTGCAGTGTTTAGGTTCGTCTGCTTGTTGCTTTTCACGTCAGCATGGCAACCTTCTGACTGTAGGCACCCAATATACTTCAAATCGTTAAGATTAACCAAAATAGCGATGCCGAGAACAAATTAGGTACAGGTGATCAGTTGCTATTGTGTGTTAGATGTAGTAAATTTTTTTTAACACAAGTGAACCTTTCTATGTTGTAAATTTGTTCATCTACTCCAATTGCATCAATTGATGCAATTAATTTGCAATTAATTGCAATTAAAATGTGCATCTCCGGTTATCAGTCTGCCATGCGTGAGGTCTATATTTTTTACCTTAAAAAATGTTGAACTTCAAGAAGATCATGGAAAACTGTTCACTGAACTTCACATTAAGTTTGAAGGTAAACAGTGTGTTTAACCTAACTTTTTGGTTACTGATCCTTTGAGTTTCCTTGTATAGTACCATTATAACTGCAGTTGTTTTTACATCAGGTATAGGTGACATTATCAACAATTCAAATTCATCATGTGGTATCACAACTTTTTTCTGGATGTGCATGGTGGTGTCTCCTGATTCCCATCCAACATAAAACCGACGGAACTGCTGGGAGTTATTGAGGTAAGTCGGTTGAAGTTTATTTGATTTCATACTATTTTTTTTATTACATTGGTGGTAAGCATTAACTTAAATTTTATCTGCTTTTACTTCAGGTATCTTTCTGAACAAATTTGGTGTGAAACAATCCATTGCAAAGTTGAGCTTTATGAAAGGAAGATGATAATAAGCTCTATATTTACAAATTTCAGTTCTAATTAAATCTTTTGATTACTCTAATCACTTTACCGGAATCCACCTCTCATTAGTTGTTGTTTTGATATTAAAGTTGATATAAAATAATAATTTTTTCTTTGACAAAATGTGATTTGGTTTTCTGAACCATCACTCTGAACGCAATTAATTAGTTGCTCACTGCTCTTCCTGTTCGCTCTCAGATGAGCTGTGCTGATTAAAAAGAGTAATTTCATTTTTCAGCTTTGCCACTCGTGGATGCACAATATTGGTGCTAGCTTTCTTAATCTTGCCCTCCACTTGAACCTCCACTGGTCTCTTGTGGCCATCATCAGGGCTGATTGCATAAGCATGCCTGAAAGAGACAGGAAATGAAGATATTGTGAAAACTTTCAAGATTTTGGGTGGATAATTTAGACATCTGCCTCTTACCTTTGTAGGTATTCCAATGTAGCTGGAGTCTTCGGGTGATAGTTAAGATTCAAGATAAAGTAAGTCATGAAGACCATCCCTATTGCTTCCATGAAGCTATTTGTTGAGGCCAATATCTTTGTATCTGAACAAATGTGGTATTTGTCGGCTTCAAATAGAGTCTTTCCTATAAAAGAAAAACAACAAACAGTGCATTATTAAATAATATTGTTTTCTGATTACTGCAATTTGTCTATCTTGTTTTGCAGATACCTTCAGCAATAAGCCCTGGATATTGTGGGATCTGTGTTTCTCCAGGAGAGTCCACACAGAATGTCTGCAGAGACAAAATGTTTTGTTATTACCACTCTCAACCAAGTATTTTAGAAAGAATTATTCAATTTTTGGCTGTTTCAATTTTTCAACATACCTCATCAAGTACTATCAGCTCCTTGTAGTCTTCTTCAAGATGGTGAGCTAGCAATATGGTGATAGCCTTTAGTTTGATATCTGCAAGTTTCTGTTGGTCTTCCTCTGCTGCTTGAGAAGCCCTTCTGTACCGTTTAAAAGTATTCTTGGATATAACTTCCTGTTTTAAATTTCTCATATGTTTGAAGTACTTTAGCATATCATCGGCTGAATTCTTCACAAAACTTGATAAATTTTCTGCGTCACACTCGGTTAACAATTTAAAATGTAGCTT
This sequence comes from Frankliniella occidentalis, assembly GCF_000697945.3. NCBI lineage: Eukaryota > Metazoa > Arthropoda > Insecta > Thysanoptera > Thripidae > Frankliniella > Frankliniella occidentalis. The sequence goes on along the minus strand of NW_026267570.1, from coordinate 59,771 downwards.
CATGCCAAGGTATGTAAAAAGGAATGGCCATTCTTTCTTAATCTCAGTGACAGTGACTGTTGCTGGTTGGGGTTCATCCTCTGCCGCCTCTGAATTAGATGCCTAGAGGTTTAGAAAAAAGTGAGCATTTAAAATTTCATTTCAGTTCTGTCCAAAATGTGTTGGAAAATATTGCAGCAGCATGAATCTTACCTGTTTTTGCCTTTTCCCATATCTTTTTTTCTTTTGTTCTTTCGTTGCTTCCTCAATATTCTGATTGATGAGATCCCTTTGATTTTTATATGTGGCAGTCATATGCTGCTCTATTAGATCAGTATTCCACCGTGTCGGTCTTGTGTCCTCATACATAGTTTTCATTTCTTCCTTTTTCTGTAAGATGCTCTCATCCGTTTCATTTTCTGGAATGTTTTGAATCCGCCACCTGATGCATCCATATGTATACTTTCCACGGGGTTTCTCATATTGTAGTTGGGTGGGGTTTCTCTGGCGTGCGTTTCGATCTGGCCTTATCTCATTATTCATCCCATCTTTTAGCCTTTTCAACAAGATGCCAGGTAACAACTTCCCATTTGGAAGTTTCACCATAAAAGAGGATGAATGTTTGTCAGCCAATTGAAAGAAAACTTTGGACATTGTTTCTTTTCTTGCACCTTCTGGCACCTTTGATATAACTTGTGAACGACACTCTTTGACTATTTCTATGGACAGTTTTTTGTCTGGTATACCACCTTTGTCAAAGAACTTTTTATCTTTTAAATAATAAATCCTTGACATGTCTAATTTAAATTCTGGTATGAGTGGTGGTGTTGAGACTGTTGTGGTTGCATTCTGAAATGAAACATAAAATGAAACTTCTACACCAAGATGAAAATAACGTTCCTGGTTTATGTGAGAAGGGAAAAGGCAGGGGAAAAAGGGGGGGGGTGCTCAGTACCAAAGCACCACCTACCCCGCCTGTACAATGTGCTGCTATAAAACACTTACTTGTTCACCTGTGGCTTGTGTGGCTGGTGGTGCTGGTTGCTGAGTGGTGCTCTGGTCACCAATGCCACTACTCTGGTCTGCAGATCCACCTATTTTTGGAAGTTTACATTAACGCCAGTTAACCTTGTTGCGTAGGCCATTTTATAGTTACTCTTACCCGGTTTGCTGAATTCATTTAAGATAGCTGACCGAACTGCTCGTGCCTCAAAAAGATCAATGCCATTAAATGGGGTCAAATCAGGAATATCTATTAAATCGATCAGGTGTTCCCCTAATCCATTATCAACTATGAACTGTGACAAATCTTCGGGCGAGACAGTACTGTCGGGAAATCTTTCCAAACCACGTTTGATAGTTTTGGCCAATCTTGCTTTGAACTCCATGTCTGTACATGCGGATACACACAATAATTATATGCCTTAGGTAGTTATCTACAGGTTTCGATAACATAGAGTTTCACTTATAATTGTTAAAGTTACCTCTGCTTGATTTTGGAAATGTTTCGCCGACCGTTACCTTCCAGGAGTGCTGCTTGTGCTGTCTTTCCAACTACCTTTACGTTTTAAAACTAGAGTACTTCAAATACTTCCGGTCGAAGGGCTACCAACATAGCTAGCAGAAACTTGTTGTCTTCCATACTTATTCGGATACAATTCTCTCTCTCAAGTTCTCTCTAGTATTAATTTAAGTAAAAGAGAGATTTGAGGAAAAAAACACTTTACTTGCAAGGGACTTTTTTAAAATTTAACTTGTTAAAGCAGCTGTGTTGTAGGTCGATAGCGTTTTCCTAACCTGTTTGTTGTTCTGCTTCCATCATGTTTCTCGATTTCGATTCGCGCCATCTATGTGTCTGTTTGTGTCTGACAAGACGAACCATACATATTTGTTTTTATTGTTAATGTGAATGCGGTTTTGGTCGAACGGTTGTACAAATGATAACTTTTCAATAGTATTTCTCAAAGCCAAAGTAGTTCTATAACAGTTTTTTTTACTTAACTTGAAGGGATGTTGGCCACTAGGGTTATCCATATCCATTCCATTTGCTTTTCCTCACTTATCTAATTTGTTGTCTTTATTGTTTGTTTCAGTTGAAAAGTCTAGCCTTCTCTTACCTATTCATTGAATCGTTTTTCGTTGCTGGTGTTCTTCCACTTATGCCTTTCGTCAAAGAAGTTTTTGATGTATGTTGAGTTGATACTTCCAAGCTTGAGATTGACTTGAATATTGTATTCTATTTAAACTATAACCAAGACATTACTATTTTGTATACAGGCACTTCTACTCGAGATATACTCTCTGTTTTCCCTTAATTTGGTTCCACGTGAAGGATTTTATGATGCTGCTTGGTTTGTCTGCAAGGTAAGGGTGATTATTTTTATTTTTAAAATGTGAAATCTACGTTTGTCCTTGAAGGTTTCATAAATTTGAAGTTAGATCAATGCTTCTATTTTGTGTTACAGGCAAGATTATTTTTATATTGTAGAAGTTCTTGAAGACCAGACAGTTATATCTGCTCGCCCCTCTACCCAGTTTTCGTTTGATTTATCATTGCTGTGTGTGGTAGAGTGGTACGTAACACTTGCACTTCAATTTAAGTTTTAATCATTTTAATTTATTCGCTGCTTATTATTTGGGTTTGCATGTTGTTTAGCTTGATGTGAATTCCTTCCTTGATACTTTATTTTGTTCACTTGTTTCGGATTGAAGTTTTACTTGCCGTAAGTTTTTTTTTCCCTTAAATTTACCTAACTTTGCAAGATGTCAGTAGTATTTTGCAATTATCAGTACAACAAATTGCTTTGTTCCAGAACATGGGTGTATCCACTGACATTTGGAGAGCATGTATTGGTACATTTTGCCATCCAGTCTATAAGAAGAGAACTTCTAGCAGTACTAAAGCCAAAATTGCAAAGGCAAGGCTGCATCTCACATTTTGGTTTGCTATTCTGGCAATTCTCTTGGTCATTGGAAATGTGGAAAGGAACCCTGGTCCGGCAGAATACAAATGCAATCATTGTGAAAGGATCTCACCATCTTTAAGAAGTAATGCTGCTCATCAGAGAGATTCCCACTCAATGGACAGCAATTATAGTTATTATTGTGCTGTTGCATCATGTAGAAATGAGATATTTGTGTCACACAAATCGTTGGTGAATCATATATGGAAGAGACATACAAGTGCTAAAGATGAAGCATTAGATGTGAATGTTCCTCCCAGCAGAGTGTCATGTTCTACTGAAGGTTGTGTTGACGTATTTTCATCTCTACATCTTTTATGTAATCATCTAATAAGTTATCACGGGCAAGAGAAAGGTGAGCGAATACTATGCCCATATCCAACTTGCACAAGTGGATCTCTGAAATTATCGTCTTTCAGAACCCACCTCTCTGAAAAACATGTGGGCTGGAAAAATAATGAACCTCAAGAACGGCCAGTTCTCCATGATAATTTTGGTGAAGTCTTTGAATGTGATGAACAAAATATGGATTTTCAAGAACAAGAAGTTAATGATGGTGGTGCAGGTGAATGTGACATGAGTGTAGAAGAGTTTGATGATGAAGAAAACGACTTTGATATTATCCACACTATGTCCAAAAACTTCTTTCACCAGCTGGCTAAATTTTATCTGAAGATGGAGACAGAATGTATGATGCCCGCATCATCAGTGCAAACCATGTCCCTTGGTCTTGCCCACCTTCAACGTTTGAATCTAGCTATTATCAAAAAAGTTTTGCTGAAAGAGTTGCAAGATTTGAACATTAGCAAGGAAGTCAGTGATTCTGTTTTAACTAATGTCCTGTATGCTGACAAAATGTTTTGTGCTCATACCAAGGATGCTCCAGGACCTACCCTTTCTACACAAAAGCTAAGACTGAAATATTACAAAGAGAATTTCACGTACATTAAACCTGTTGAAATTAATTTGTCTCTAGATCCGACATTGCCAAGAACTATCCACCTTGTCTCCATTCGTGAAACTTTAATTGAATTGGTTAAATGTCCATCTGTTAAACGCCAAATTGATCGGAGCTTTGAGGCACAGGCTAGTGGTCAGAGAGATGAAAACATTCTACGGGATTACAGAGATGGTATGGTATATCAACGGAGCCAATCAGCCATGAAGAAAACTATTGATCTTATCATATTTCAAGATGCTTTTAGTGCCACTAAAGACTTAGGATCAACAGCTGAAAAATATGATACACTTGGCATGTACTTTGTGATAGGTAACATGCTTCCTCGCATCCGGTCTAAACTTAAATCTATGAACCTTGTAATGATTATCCCAAAATTTAAGGAAATGTTTAAAACCTTTGGAGACAAGTGTTTTAAACATGTAGTTGAGGAGCTGAAAGATTTGGAGATAAATGGGATTAATTATTATGGTGAAGTCATTCCAGTTGTTCTGCAGTTTTTAGTTGGTGACAATAAGGGCCAGAATCAAATTGGAGGTTTTGTCGGGTCTTTTACAGCACTGAGCTATTGTCGCTTTTGCCCAATGGGAAGAAATGATATACGAGAGACTCCTTGGGTTGTAGAACCTTTTCGTACTAAAGAAAGCTTTAATGAAGATTTAGCGCTTTTCGTACAAGCAAAAGTGGAAGGTCGAGACGACATTGAACATGTCCATGGAGTAAAGACTGACTGTATTTTCAATAGTCTGCAAGAGTTTAACAGCATGGACCCCCGTCTTTGCCCATGCTTAGCACATGATATTTTTGAAGCTATGTTAAATGAATATGATTTCTTTCCCGTCATAGAAAGTCTTATTAGCAAGGGATGGTTTACGCTCAATGGTCTAAACAAGCTTATCCAAAAGTTTAAATATAGTTCTCACGATATCAAGAATAAACCAGTGAAAGTTAGAGCCACTAAACTTGGTGGCCATGCAGTCCAAAACTGGACTCTCTTTAGATTGTTCCCTTTCATAATTGGCAAGGACAGAATATTGGATGCTTCAGATAGTCATTGGCAGCTTTACCTCTCCCTGAAAGAAATATGTGAATATGTTTGTGCTCCATCAGTCACACTCCAGCAGGTTGCCCATGCCAAAGGACTCATTTCTGAGTACATGCAACAGAGGCAAGAGATTTTGCAAACTCAAGCAAAACCTAAACACCATTTTGTAAGTCACTATGCTGATTTGATTGTATTAATGGGACCAATTATGCACCTCTTTACTTTAAGGTTTGAAAGTGCCCACACTTTTTTCAAGAGAGTTGCTCGTACATGCAAAAATTTTATCAACCTTGGCATCACGATGAGTGAAAAAGCAGCTTTATATTTCTGCTATCTCTCAACAGGAAGTTATTTCGATGAAGGATTTTCTGTTGAAGGACAGCAGCCTTTAGATAAAAGTAAATATGGCAAGGAAATGGAAGACTTCCTTCTTAAACAGAACTTATCTGCTCATGTTAAAGAAGTTTCATCTGGTAAAGTTGACTCTGTGGAGTTCAAGAGAGGCTACTGGATTTTATTAGGAAATAAGGAAGAAAATCATGATGTCATAGTGACTGGTTATATTCAGTGTGTAATTGTAGAAAAGGGTGAAGTGAAAATAGTTGTCTCCATCCATAGAGCTGAATTGTGGGTTGAATATGGCCTTTATACAATTGACATGAGTTCTTCCTACAACTATAAATGTATTTTGGCCAAAGATTTAGAGTATCCTGTCAGTCAGTCTGTGTACAATTTCTATGGAAAGAAGTGCTTCTCACTAAAACATTTGCTTACTTCTTCCATAGATGAAGGTATGTACATTGGTTTACTTCTGAAGAGAATAATTATGCTTATTGCATTTTGAAGTTACTTATCCCACCTTCTAATTTGCAGCAGACTAAAACCTAGTCAAAGTTTGGCAAAAGCAGGGGAAAAACATCCTACTTCCTATGAAAGAAAACAATTTGACAATTTGGAATTTCTATTCTTTGGTTCCCTCTACAGCTCCTAGGTGTAAGTAGTACTCTTTAGTCTTATCCTTCCTCCATGGTCTGTTCTAGGTGTTTTGCTGCTCAATCTAATTTTTTTCTTTTTTGATTCAAAGGTATTATTGTCTGTTTTATTTAGTTGAATTTTTGTCTCGCTGCCTTATGAGAACTTCGGCTTTGGCTTTCTCGCAATGGAGGAAGATCAGTGCTTCTCCATCATCTGGTCTAAAACCTTCTCCACTGCCACGGTTGGGAAATGAGAGGTATGTTTGTTTTCTCTCCTGGTTAATTGTTTAAACATTCAGATTATTTATTTCCTTAATTTGAGTAGTTGTCACATTTTTTACAGTTCTGTATGGGCTATTATTATTATTGACCCTTTCTCTTTTCCTCCTGATATCTGCCATAAATGAGAATGCAGGTAAGTTGACTCTTCTTCTGTCTTTCTAGACAGAAATCTCGGAGACAAAGTAGAATTTTTGTTGGGGTTCAAGTTATTAAGAAAGGTTAAGTGTTGTAGTATTTAATAGAACCCAACTGACGACCAATAATACAAATTTGATTGGCTGTGGTTGCCAATTTATGATTTTTAGCTTCATAACTAAGTAAAACAGTATTATTACTTCAAGAAAAATATATTTTTGGTCGTCAGTTGGGCTTTATTAAAAAGTGTTACACTTTCCCTTTCTGAGTAACTGTATCCCCAACAATAATCTAAGCTTGTCTCCGAGATTTCTGTCTAGAATGCCAACTAAGAACAAGACATTGTGGTGGCACCTTTACATTCTACTAAAAATTTTGAAAACTTATTGAGTCTTTTATCTACAGGAATGTCAAACTGCATCTTCAATACACTTTAAAAAGTAGGGTGAAAAAGAAAGAAAAACAAAAAGAAGACTTTTGAGTGTCAGTGGAAGTTGCTGTAATAGCTCTTACATTCAATATTGGACTGCTACTATATATATCAGGAAAACTGGTGAGTATTATTAATGGGGAAAGGTACAAGTAAGCAGTTAAACTGTTTTAACTTTCGTAGTTTATTTATTCTAATCCTTATTTTTTCCTCAGAAGACTGACTCCATTCATTTGCCTGCGTATGACACCCTCCAACTGCAACATAAATGTGATAGTAAGGAACATGCAGAGAAACTTATTTCAGATCGCCATAATTTTCAAGGTAGAGTTACACCTATATTATTTTAATCACTAATGCAGTGTCCTTGATAATAAATTGTTCAGTAAGTACGTATTGTTTTTTGTTTTTTTTAAATTTAGCATATATAATTCCATTTCCGAAACATTTTTTTTTTTTTCAAATCCTGGATTGATGTGACGAATCATCCATCACATGACAAATCAATATGTGACGACTCATTTATTTTACCAGCTCTTACGAATGGATTGTCACGTGACAAAGCATTCTTCTCACCACTTGTGACGAACCCTTTGAGAGTAAAATTTAGTTGTGACTTTGTCGTAAAGTGACGACTTAAAGTTTAACAGTGCAGTTTTAGTTTTCCTGCACAGATAGACGAACATGATAAAATGAAGGAACTAATCATTAGAT
>NW_026267570.1:32328-51524 GCF_000697945.3 Frankliniella occidentalis | reverse complement strand
AGAAAGGGATGTAACGGTGAAGCACCGTGAATACAACCCACCCTTCTGATTAGAAAACGTTTTTTGGGGGTGGGGGAAGAGTTTCCTTTCTATTTTGCGGTTTTTAGGCCTTTTACTACAACTTATTTTTCACTATGACAATATTTAGCTTATTTTTGTCAAAAAAGACCCTCTAGCGCCTAAACGGTTAGAGATAGAGCAAAATGGACGAAATTTTCGCCCAACGGGCTCTACTGTAACTAGTTACCCCTTCGGCGAACATAAAAAAAATACTTTTTGGAAGAATTTTTGAACCTTGGATACCCCCATTCACACCCTTAGGGGTGGCTGCCAGGATTTGCCGTAGGCGTTTCGTTCTCTAGAAGTGGACCTTAAGATACCCTGAAAATTTCAAGTCTCTAGCACATCTCCTTCTAGTCGAACAGACAGACAGACAGACAGACACACAGACACACAGACGGACACGAGGTCGTTTGCATGAGCCCGCTGGATAGCTTTTTCAAAGCAGAGGGGCGGGCTAAAAACAATTAAAAATCCTTCTGATATGGAGGACCTACGCGTAAAGAAGAACAGAAGGAAGATGGCCGCCGCGGCGGGTGGTGGGGGTAGGAACATAACAAACATTCATTTGTTTAGCAGACGACTTTCGAAAAACCGCCTAGGAGACGTATTTCGCGCGCCTGATTGCTCTTTGACTCTTCGGAACGTGTTTTAACGTATTTTAAGACATTTTATTAACAAGTCGTGTGTACGTACCGTGCCGACGGGCAAAATATATCACTTTTACGTGATTTCACAATTATAAAAGCGGTTTTCAAGGTAATTAAGTGCTGTTTTGTGGCGTAAAGAACGGTTAGGATGTGTTTCTTACACTGTTTTCCACCTCTATTTCAGTGTTGTCCAGTAGCTTTCAGTATTTAAATAGTATGCTTTATCATGGGCGACTACAGAACCTCTAATGTGAGTATTTATTTTCTCAATCTTGTTAATTGCGAAAGTATGAATGAATTACATCATAAGTATTATTTTTCCAGATTCTTGGTCATGTGGGGCTGGAAAATTTAGGATTTACTTGCTTCCTCAATGCAGCACTGCAGTGTATACACAATATTGAAGAATTCCGACAACTTCTCCTTTCTAACTATCATAAAGTCATAAGTCGGCTCACACCTTTAACAGAAACATTGTCAATGTTATTTGCAGAGATGTGCAAGAGTGAAAGTTCTGTTGCCCCTAATGCATTTCTGGTGAGTTCCTTGTTCTCTGCTACATTGTTGTATTTTTCTCCGTCAACATTATCAAACAAGTATAATTTCTTTTTTTAGCATGTTATCCGTAAGTATTGGGTGGAGTATAATCCTGGCACTCAACAAGATGCCATGGATTTTTTGTCTTTCTTACTGTGGCGTATTCATGCTGAAGTTCTGGTATGCACGAAGTATTGCATGACAGAGTTTATGAGCATCAGTTCTGACGCAATTTTTTTCCAGGAGTCAGAGTTTGTGGTAAGAAATCCCAACATCAAGCTGTCAGCGCATGAGGAGGTGTTGAACGCATGGGAAAGGAGTGCTCACTCAGCTGTGACAAGTCTTTTAGGACACCAGCTTATCACTTTCCGGACTTGTGGCAATCAATACTGCAGCTATGAGTCTGTCACTTGCGACACCTCGCTAATTTTATCTCTTGACATTCCTAAAGCATGCAAGAGGGAGAACATTGAGGTATGGTCATTATGAATTCAGAAGAGGCTTTCTTCTTAGAACATTCTTTTTATAAATTTTTCCCCATCTCTAGGAGTGTCTTGACTTACTGTGCAATGGAAATAAAAGTGTGGATGGTCCATGCCCATTATGTGCTGTTGAGGGTAGCACTACCCTTAAATACAAGTTAGGTCGTCTACCTCCCTATTTAATAGTACATATTAAAAGGTAACTTAAATTTTCCTGTTTGGTCTTTGTGCTCAAAAGCATGTGAACAAGTGACCTCTGAAGTTTCTTTTCTATGGCAGATTCCAGCAAATTGGTGCAGAGAAAAAGAAAGTAGATACAAAAATTAATTGCAGCGAACAACTGAACATGAAGCCCTATGCAATGCAAGGACTGCAATCGACTGAGGAATATGAACTTGTTGGCCTTATTGTTCATACTGGAAGTCTTGAAAGAGGACACTACATTGCCCATTGCAAGAGAGAACAAAGGTCAGTATATTTTATTACCCAGAAAATGGAATCTTATTTATATGTTTTGAATTGCACATCTCTGAGATTAGGGTTCCCCAGTCTGTTGTATTTATTTATTTTGAGCAGGTGGGTAGAATTTGATGACGCCTATGTCTCCACCATTGCTTCTAGAAGGCTTGCCTGTGATAAGGCATACGCCATAATTTACAAAGCTAAATCAGAAAATAGTAACCTTCCTTTTGATAAAATTCCAACATTTTCTGAAAAGTATCTAAAAAAATCAAGTTCAAAGGCCAATTCTAAAAGACTGTTCCCCAGCTCAGTAATTAATCAGCAGAGCAAAGACTTCTCAAAGAAGAATAAACTTAATGGTTCTTTGAAGGATGTCCTTCAACATAGATTCCGAGCCAGATCTTCTTCAAAAGCCTCTGATTTGCTTGTGGAGCAAGGCAGTCAGCAGGATGCTGGCTCCCATAGAAAAGCAATACCTCAGAGTTCTCTGGGGGAAGTCCAGCTAAATGCTACTCCACCTGTCACTGAAAATACTAACTCTTCAAAATATTCCCCAGATGGTTGCAGGAGTAACATGGATAGACTTGCATCTCCTGCAGTAGTATGAGAAAGGAATATGAGGACCTACAGGGGGTCCTCATATTTCTGTTTTTCAGTTGCTACATATTGCTGAATTATCCAATACCTAAAAATATCCCTATAAAAGTTAATTGCCATTTGATACTGTGTCTAGGTTCAAGGAGTCAAGTGCCAACATCCAACTATTGACTTAGACGCTGAGGATCCAGTACTGTCTCAAAGTGAGATAGATGGGGGTGTTCTTGATTTGGATCGAATTAATGACTACAAGATTGAGGCATTGCAACACTGGCTCCGGATCAGAAGGCTGAAACTAAAAGGGTCAAAGGAAGATCTTGTAAACAGGTACACCTTTTGAGAATTAATGGAAAAGACTTGATTTGACTGCATGGCACATGTGTATTATTTGTTTGCAGGATTTTAAATTGTGTTAAAGAGGGAAATGAAAATAGGATTTTCCCAGGATGGGATGGTGGCAAGCTGCACGAGCAAAAGCGCAGAAAAGTACAAGCTTCTGTAAGTTCCCTCATTTTCTTATATGTTATTCAAAGATTATTTCCTCTCACTTAGAATGAAAAGTATTTTTAATCAATTTCCTAATGAAGTACTAAATTTAATGTAACATATTTATTAATTCTATCTAGAAGCCAGCTGATTCTCTGCATGTGCCGCCATTACCATTTGGACTAAATGTTTGGAAAACATTTCCCGGTTCCCACATTCCAGACATGTTAAATGAAAATAAATTAACGGATTACTTCAGCAATATACCAAAAGTAACTTTGAGTAAGCATAAGGGCGTTTTAATGGAGCTAGAGAAATCTGAGTCTGAGAATTTGGACAGTGATGATGATGATGATGACCTCAGTAGTGAATGTCCAGATAAAAAACCAACTTTCTACGAACTTTGCAAAAGAGCTCTGGTGATGTGTATAAGTAGGGGAAGAAAATATCTACGTTCTGGACGAGTGTTGACTGTGACGGACGCAAAACAGGGAAAACACTACTTCCTGAAGTCGCAGGTACATGCATCATTTCGAGGAGAGCTGCATTTTGTTACAGCGACAGTTTGCTGTCAGACAGGAGATATATGTGACGCCTCGTGCACTTGCAAAGCTTCAGCTCTGAGACGCTGTGGTCACATAGCAGCTGTCCTCCTCCTCGTGGCAAAACATGTGGAAATACATGGAAATGAAGGTGAGTGGAAACGGTGATTAAACATACAAAAAAAGGAATGAGAAAGTTGCAGCAATTAGTGCCAGATTTAGTTCCAAACTTACATCTTCTTATTATAAAGCTCAATACAAATGTGGGGAGTACTAATTATCAATAAAAGGGAACAATAAACTATAAAATATTTAACAAATCTTTCTAGTGACGAACTAAGATCTTTCTAAATCCTCACGCCCACACAAAGGAGTTTCTGGTTATTCATGTACCACCTGCTTTGTCCTTATCATCAGCGTTGTGATCCCACTGTATGAATGGGTCTCTGAACATCACAAGATAACAACAAATCTGTATCATATCTGATGCAATATCAAGCAATGTGTTTGGTATCTGGTACCTTACTAGCCTAAAATCTTTGACATATTTAATGAAACGTTCAACATGAACTCTTGCAGTTGCAATGGCCTTGTTTAGCATTAGCTCTCTCTGGGTAAACTGCTTTCGATTGCCTAAAAAACTAGGAATAAGCAAATCAATACCCCTTTCATTCAAGTCAGCCTCTATGTCAAAACCCTTGTCAGCCATAATGGCATCCCCAGGCTTCAAGAAATCAAGGAGGCCACTTTTCAGTAAAAGTTGTCTGTCTGAAATGCTGCCATCTGCAGCCTCACTTACAAAACAAAGGCCACCATACACAGATGTAGCAACTAACACCTTCACTGTTTCTCCACCTTTGTATGCTGAGAACATATTGCTGGCCTGTTCTAAATTGTCAGGTATCTGCACTTTAAATTCAGTACAATCAATGACACATCTCACATTAGGGAAAGGGGCGTAGCAATCAGGGGGATTTTTGCTTTGATTGTTAGCACTTACAAAAATGGACTTCTGCAAAGTCTTAAAATCTAAACTTAATTTTCTTGTCCAAGTGTAACATATTTTCCCCAAATATGTGCCTGCATGATCAAACATTATTTCCATATCTTTTTCGGTGAAGCCTCTTCTAAGTCGTAAGAGAGTCATGAATAATTTGTCCCTTTGGCTGTACTTAGATTCCCTTGTTGTTTTGGGAGTACTCCTTGAAAAATTGTACTTAAGCGATTCACACTCTTCATCCCCACCAAGAAAGTTGTACAGAATTTCAAATGCGTCTGGTGTTAAGCCTGTGTAGAAGAGGAAGTCCTTATCTCCCTTACTCTTACACAGCTCATAGGAGAACATGGGCCTTTCACACTGAATTCCAATGTCTCTGAACTCCTTCACATCCTGTAACAAATTGAGATACTAAAATTAGTTTTATTTTGCAGCTATCACTGCCACAGGTAGGCCTTGCTGGTGGCTGAAAAAAGCACCATGTAAGAATCCAGATTTCATAAAATTGCAGGCAAAATATAGAGGAAATCCAAAATATTTTGAAAGGAGAGCAACGTTTGATCCGAGACCAACTAAATACCAACACAGCGAAATATCTGAAGAAAAACTTTCTACTTTTAAAAATCAATTGAAGGAAAAACTACCAAATTGCCTGTGGCTATATCACTTGGTTGATGAGCAGGTCAATGAGAATGAGGTGGAAAATGATGAAGAAGAAGAGCTGAATTCAATTATGGATAAGTTAGACTCTGTAAGTGAAAAATGTTCCCGAAGAATTTGGGAAATGAATATGATCAAAAAAGATTTGAATGGGCCATTTGAACTACCTGACACCAGAGGGCAAGCCAACAACCCCAACTGGAGGAAAGTTCGTTCTTGGCACGTCTCAGCATCAGCTTCAAAAACACTTCTCGGACTTAGCAAGGACTCATCTAAGATAAGATTTTTCAGGAAGTATGTTTGGGGCCTCGACTTATTCCTGAATGCGAACATGATCTATGGTATTCAGCATGAGGACATTGCAAGGCAAAAGTATATTGAGGTCGTTGGTAATGGAGTGACGGTAATGGAAGTTGGTGCCTTCTCCAATGCCAAATACCCTGCATTGTCCTGCAGCCCAGACGGACTAGTCACAATACCCTTCGTGGAGCAAGTATTACTTGAAATAAAAGTTATAGCAAATCCAGCTGTAGACCCCGAGCACTTTGAAAACTATCTTACTAAAGAGCAACAATCAGCATTCTACCTGAGACGAAATGCTCAAGGAAAGCTCGAATTAAAAGAGAGCCATGCTTACTATTCCCAAATCCAGCATTCCTTGGATGTCATGGAAATAGAGGTGGCACACCTTTTTGTTTGGTCAGAGAGTGGCCATGCTTTAGTAAGGGTAACCAGGAACTTAGGGTATTTCTATGAACGAAGGCTCAGGATTATTGCTCTCCACAGAAGCATGCTATTGCCGGAACATTTCTTGCAACGCACACTTCATCATCTACCACCAATTGAGCTCAATTACAGGCCGTTTCATGAGGATGAGAATGATGATTTCTTCATGACATGAAATTGATATGTTTATGTTTTTTCAAACTTTTTGTTTTGTTTAGTTGGAGATTTTAATTTTTCATCTGTGCCATTTTTTAATTTTTTGTTGTTGTTTTTAAACTATATCTTTCTGACGCAGTCACTAATAGTTGCCTAAGATTTGTTGTTAAAATGTGAATACAGTACTTTACCTGTGTGTGAGGCTCTAGTCTACGGCGGGCTACCTTTCGTTTAGGCTCAGGAAATTTCTTTGATTCCATTTGGTCTTTGACCACCTAAGAAAGAAATTATCTATTTTTACAATCTTTCCTATAATTGGAAATTTGCATGTTTTATAGCATACTACTTACAGTGATTATGCTGTGTTCACTTTTACTCATATTTACTTGTGATTCTTCTGAAAAAAATACTTGGCTTTCTTCTACCTGAGAAAAGAAAATTAAGTGTTTACAATCTTACTTTTTATAGAAAATTTTGCAAGTTTTTATTATAATATACTGACATTGCTTATGCTGTGAAAATTTGAACTTGTTGAGAGGCTGTTGTTTTCATCTTGTATTTCCTGAGAATAAGAATAGTTTTCAAATTAAAATCCTTCATTGAATGGATGTGTCATTATTAAAGAAATTTTGTAAGGTTCACAGCTCTTACAAGGCATGTACTGTTCACTACAGCATCTGACATGAACACATTGTCAACATTAGAAACATCTTGAGGGGACCAAGCAAAGGAAATTCGGTCAGTATTTTTTAGTGGCATCGCCAATTCTGATTCAGCATCTGAAGTACATTCCATGTTCTCTGTGGTACTGAACATTGGCCTCTTCCTGGGACTCGGTGTATTTGCAGCGTCAACTTTATTTTCATTCATATCGGGAGAATCATCCACCAAAAAAATCGGGTGTAGTTGAAGCGAAGTGGCTTCTGTGTTATCTAAAATTGAGCAAAGATTTAAAATTAGTACGTTCTCTACAAAAGTATCTTTTGAAAAACTCATACATGGTATTTGCCTTGTTCATCTTACTTTCAACATATTTGATCATGTCATGTTCAAGATCAACAGACACATCAACATAAAACTCTTCGTCGTTGTCTTCAAAGACCTGCGCCGATACTAACACAATTAAACATCTTTTCATCAATGCGTAACTCAAACATAATTCCTCAAACTTACGTTAGGGATGTCATTAGTTCCATCAAAGTGACAAGAACACATATAAAATTGGCTGGGTATTTTCGATGGAGTTTTTTGAATACCACAGACTTCCAACCAGATAATGCATTTCTCCCTAGAAATTGGAAACTTTTTCATACGACAATGATTGGTTTTGGAGGTGTGATGGGAATTAGGAACTTTGCAAACTCGCATTGTAACTTGGCACGAAAACCTGAAATTGTTGTGGAAAACAGTGTAAGAAACACATCCTAACCGTTCTTTACGCCACAAAACAGCACTTAATTACCTTGAAAACCGCTTTTATAATTGTGAAATCACGTAAAAGTGATATATTTTGCCCGTCGGCACGGTACGTACACACGACTTGTTAATAAAATGTCTTAAAATACGTTAAAACACGTTCCGAAGAGTCAAAGAGCAATCAGGCGCGCGAAATACGTCTCCTAGGCGGTTTTTCGAAAGTCGTCTGCTAAACAAATGAATGTTTGTTATGTTCCTACCCCCACCACCCGCCGCGGCGGCCATCTTCCTTCTGTTCTTCTTTACGCGTAGGTCCTCCATACACTAAGACAATACACGCTCAAGACTTGCAGTAAAGAACGAGTCTCCCTTTTAACGTCAAATTAATTCGAAGTTTTCTGGGCTCCTTGTTTCAGATACACAAGAAAATATGAAAGGTGATGGGCTCCAACATTTGGCGGGTTGGGTTGCATTCAAATTTTAAAAGGAGTTTCCAAACCTTGATACTCCAACTAGATTGATCAAGTCAGGAGAAGTAAACAATAACCAGCTTCCTACTTGGGTGCAACAGTTGTCCTTTAGGGGTCTCGTGCAACCCAGCTTTGTTTGGCTTGAAACAGCAACTTTAATGCAAGAAATTTTCAACAAATTTAATGGGAATAATTCCTCGCGCAGATTGTCTATGTAGATTGTATACTTTTTGTCAAACTATCTTAAAACTTGACTTTTTGCAATTGTTTTCAATATAAAAACCTCTAGCTCCTAAACGGTTATAGATACGGTAAATCGGAGGGTATTGTCTGACTCAGAATGTGCTGGTTTTTTTTGAGGGGGGGGGGGAGAGTACTTCCTCTGACATTTTATGATTGGACGCCTCCTTGAACGTCTTCATGTGCAACGTGGTCATTTTCACCGTATTTTCGTCGAAAAAACACTCTAGCGCCCAAACGGTGCAAGATAGAGGCAAACGGACGAAATTTTAGTCCGTAGGGTTCCCCTTTCACGAGTTACCCCTTAGGGGACCATAACAAAAATTTGATTTTCTACTTTTTGGACTTACCCCCTATTTCTTTGTTACCCCCTTTCACCCCCTTGGGGGTGGGTGCCAGGATTTGCACCAGGCGTTTCGTTGTCAAGGAGTGCCCCTCAAAGAAAATATTGTAAAAATGATAAAGCCTTTAATTTTTTCCAATCAATGGATGCTTGTGATTTCTTTAATTTTTAACTTGTTTCATAAGTTGGAACAAAAATGAAATCTTTAAAATGTCTGTGATGTTTTCTGAAAATGATGAGAAAGATTAGTTAAGTTTTCATGATTAAGTTATTAAATTAACTAAGAATCAAGTACAGAATGTAACAATTTTTGATGGTTGTGAAATGATCTATTTTTTGAGAAATTAATGTGATATAAGTTGTGATCATATACAAGCTCTGAAGTTCATTTATGTTACTAGGTTAGATCTCTGCATTTGAAAAGGTTTGTTAGTTCTTGTGACAACGTTATTCTATCAAATTCAGAATAGTAGTATTCATCTAATTTTGATAGTTGCAGATTAATGTATTTTTTGAGTTATTGTAATATTATTTGTGAGCAGAGAAGTTGCTTTACCTATTGAATTATTTTCACATCAAGCTATTACCTGAGCAACGAATGGTTTGAGATCTATTGAATAATACTCTTCAAATGTTTTTGCATTTTTAGGGCGAATCATCTGGACCAAAGCAGCACCATCATACACTATTGCGTCGCAGGAGTTGGTAAAAACATTTTCTGTTGTCGGAAGAGTTTATAGCTTTTCCGTAAGACTGAACTTCGTACCAGATGTCAACATCCCAACAGCAGTGCTGATCGCAGGAGGAAATTTATGATTTTCATGCTCCCTTGCCACGATAAAAAGTCTTGAAAATAAGTGAACGTCAGATTTCAGATTGTTGATAACAGTAGGCTTCTTTTCCTTAGCTTCAAATATCTGTACCTTCAGTGGTTTGATTTTACTGTGCACTGACTCTGTTTTCTCAAGAAATCTTTTTTTTTTTTGATAAATAATTTATACGTGTCTTCTCCTAAGGTTTCAAGGGAATACAATGTGTCCACTGATTTCTGAATAGAGATCCTCCAATGCTGACGTCACAAGGCTCACTGCGTGGCGAACCGCGCGAGATTCCAAATGCGGGCCCGGGGAAATGTTGAAAAGGTCGAAATAAAATGTTAGATCGCATGGCCCAGTTAAAGAGAGATATGGCGACAACGTTTTCTGAATCATGAAATTGGATCCATATGCCTTTTTAACTGGTTTCAGCAAAGAATGGTCTAACCTAACCTCTGACACCGTGTGTCATTGTTCGGTACACAGTGTCAACTTTTTATATTATTGGGGAGTGTCATGCTCAAAAATCGCTGGGAGCTGTGAGTTTTGTCATCAGTGATAAAGTGAGCTGTCTTTGGGTCCATAGAGTAGGCGAAATGTGCCTAATCAGGCCCAACTTTTCATAATTTGCCACTCAAAGCCACTCGCTCTCATCGGAGTTGTTGCTGACCCAGGAAGGCGGTGCTAGTCACGTGACCATTGGAGGATCTCTACTGCAGCAACACGTGTATCCAAAGCCAGCAGTACTTTGCCTTGCTCGAGAAATGGGTTTCCAAAATGACTAAAACTGTCTTTTAAGGCAATGCAATTCTCCAAAAATCCCCTCTGGAATAATGGATATTGCTCATGATGTGTCATGAGCTGAGAAAGTGGTTTTGAATCCTTCAATTGAGAAAGCATGAAACTCACTTCCGGTCTAGCTACAGTGAACCTTCCGCAAGGAAGTGGGATCCTGCGTCAACCCAATTGCACCTGCTTGACCTTTCACTTTGGCATTGTGTTGTCCAAGTGTCTGGTCAATAGATAGCCCCGAGAATGCCTTTTCAGTTTTGTGAACAACAAAGTTTCCTGTTTCGAAGTGTAAGTATCAGTTTGTATATTTTTTGTTTTAACTATGTACTGTAAATTTTATTTTCAAATGTCATCTACTTACCAGAACAGAATTCTTCGTGTACTGAGGGTGCCTCTTAACTGTAGAGCGACCGTCTGTCTCCGGGCTCGGTTCAGGTGGCCACCCCCGGCCCGTTGACGAAGAGACGGGCCGGGCGGAGAGCCCAGGCGACTAGCGCTCGGTGGCTCCCGGGCCCCCGGGCGGAGGCCGCCCACCCGTTTGAGAACTCCGTTCAACGGCCCCCTCCCCCTCCCCTCCACCCCCGGGAGTGCTCCCTGAACCCCCTGCAACAGGCCCTTTACATCAAGCAAGAAAAGGAAAATTTGGATGAGTCTAAAGCTATAATATTTATGGATTTTAGCATAATTTATCCTTCTGTTGTCCAAGATGCCACTCAAAAGTTTTATTGGTAAAACAAAGGGGTAGCTTCATCCACTTTGTGATCTATTGTCAAGATGAAGAAGAAAACTTAGTACATTAGTACATAAAAGAATGTGTTTCTTCACAGATGATGTGAAACATGATGTAACCCAAGTAAGGCTTCACCATTCTGTTTATAAAAAATAATTTTTCACTTGTGAAAGAAGTCTTGTATGTGACTGATGGTTGTGCAAGAATGAAAACATGTATAGAATCAAAGCTTCTCGGTGCTTCTTCGCCACTTCACATGGGAAGTCAGCTTGTGACGGCATTGGAGGTAATGTGACGAGGGGAACGGCCAAGGAAAGTTTGAGGTGCCCGTTAAAGAATCAAATAATAAATGCTCAGCAAGTATACGCTTTCTGTGTAACAGATTCCAATCTGAATAAGAATATTTCCTTCTTTCTGATTAAAAAAGAAGTCATTGAACAGGAAAGGAAGTGGAAGAAAAATCTAAATACAGTCACGATTCCTGGGACGCGCTCTTATCATTTCACACCAGTGTCTGGTACGCATGAGACAGTATTGCATATGTTATTAAAAATGTATTGTTCGTAAATAACTTTATTCCTTTTTTCCCCACACTGAGAAAAAATTTTGGCTGCTGGCACTAGACACTTGTCTAATGCGTCACACTTTGTTCCCGTGGCAAAACGTTTAGTTATGGCCAATAAAAGTTCTGAGGTCTAGCTAAAACGGGGTTTAGCGCCAAGCGCCAAACACGGCTTGTGATATAGGCTAAGGTATCCTTTTTTGGAGTGTGCATGATTGAGTAGTTCGGATGTCACCGGTAGATAGCACCACTATCGAAATGCCGTCCTTGCATCTCGCTGGGTGCTCCGGGTGGAAATAGCATTAGGTGCTAGGGCAGTTAACTCCTGGTCAGTGGCGCACATGTTAAAAGCATGTTGCCAATTCAGAGTTGCCAGATCCGGGGAAATTTCCCCTTTTCGGGGAAATTACGAGGCCAAAGGGGAAAAGGGAAAAAACGCGAAAAAAGGGAAATTCTTAAGATTTGGGCTAAATTTAGTCAAAATGTTCGGTATTTTAGTTTTCAAGTGTTACACGTCGTTCTGGTCGAAAGCGTTACATTCGTATGTTGTTGGTACTGTATCGCTGTAAGTATGAAAGCGTTTCAGTGCGGAAATGGGTTGGAGCCAGTAGCAGTGGTTGTGTTTTGGTGTGTAAAGAAGCCAGATGATTCACATACTCTTAACCGCCAGCAAACTTGTAATTTGAAACCGACCGATACTGTGGTAAGTATTCTATTTACATTTTATAACATTTGCAATTACACAAAGAGACCAGAGGCGTTGGTAGAATTAACTCTATCGATAACTTTGTTAACCTAACCTATGGCGTGTTCGTGTTTTGCAGGCTAATACAATGAATGTGGACGAAATTCTTGATGAGCAAGCTGAGGATGACCCTGTGTTTGAATTTGACGACGACGAAGTTGAAGAGGCAGAGGCAGAAGAGGTAGCGGCAAGCGGGAAGAGGAAAAGCTGGGCTAGGGATAGAACCCCAGAGTACAAAAGGAAAAGGAGAGGAGGGGATGCGAAGAAGAAAAGTAAAGAGACCCCCGACCCGTCACCAAGCAAGCCATTCAAGGTTAGTTGGTGTAACGAACCAGCATTCAAGGGCTGGTTAAAGCCTGTGAAAAAAAATATCTATGCTGCGAAATGCATTGCCTGCAACAAAGTTCTTCAAAGTGGGCATAGTAAATTGGAGAAACATGCTACCGGTTTTAAGCACCAACAAAAAGTCAAAGCTCTCCAGGGAATACCAACCATCGATGCATGTTTGAGCCAGAGCCAGGGTTCTGATGCTAATCATAACAAGCAGGCCCGCCCTTCCGCCAAACGAAGTTGCCAGCTCCGCTTCGCTCCGCCGGCAACTCCGTTCGGCAGGGGCCGGGCCTACTTGGCCTGCCGGCGGCGATGGTCGGGCAGGGGTATGCATGCAACGCCAGCCGCGGGGCTGAGGCGATGCTCCGTCACGGGCGCTCGGCCCGGCCGCGCGCTGCGGAGGACGAATTTTGCGATTTGTGCAAAACTTTGAGTGTAACGTTACCAAACCAACCATACCACTGCACGCTACAGATTGTCCTCTTTCTTCTCATACCACACTTTTCTTGAAATAACTCGTAATTGTTAAGTATTCGCAAAAGAACGGAATGGAGTGACGTCGGGGCCGACTGGACCGCTGACTTTGGCAAGTTAATGTGGGAGAACCAATCCACTTACCGGAAAAACACAACAACCTATGGCAAGGTGGAACTATAACGAAGGTCCATTGTAAGTGGCGTCTTGATCTGAGTTCTTGATCAATCACAATAACAATTTCTTTCCAAACGGAGCTGAGTGCGGCCCGGGCGTGACGAGTCGAGAGGCCGAGCCGAGCCGGGACCCGAACGCCGAGCCGAGCGCGAGCCGAGCGGACCCGCCCGAAGCTCGCCCCGCTCAGCGCGACGATGACGTCACGCGCCTACTTCTCCCGTTTCTCTCGTTCGGTTTGTTTGGTGTTTTGATCAACACAATTCCGAGTTGGTCACCTGGTATCTGGGATTCCACCTGTTATTTGAGGCGGTGCGGCGCGCCAAACGACCATCTTCACCCGATATCTGTTTCTTTCAACAACAAAACTATTCCGGATTAATCGGTGAGTTACAATTTCGAACGACTCATGTTTTGTCACTGTAGGTTATGGTAGCATATTCCCCCTGTGGATTATTTGGCTGCAATTAATTAAAATGCGAGGGTATAGAAAAGAACCCGCATTGTTTCTTGATTTTGGGGGAGGACAACATGTTGTTCATGCGCTTATTTGGGTCTGATGTTCGTGGAAGGCTTGTTAAGGCATATCTAACTTCTATTTTGTTTTCACATTTAGGCTGCAATGAGTGCAGAGGAATTTTTTGATGACGTTGATCCCCCTGACCACCCTACACCTCCCTCCAATCAATTGACTCTGGATCCAAGTGACATGGCAACTGGTGCTGTACCACCAAAGGCAACAATCCTGAGGTAAGCAAATCATATTATTCTGTTTTTATAGTTCAATTGATGTCACTCTTATATCCATGTCTTTGTTGTTACACAGAAAATGCTTGAATCGGATGACTCCATTTCAATTTGCTCCCTATCTGATGATGACTTAGTTGATCTCCTTGGAACATACGATAAAGATTCGGCTCAAGTCGATAGTTTGTCTGATTCTGAACCAGCGTGCCAAGAAGTGAATATTTCTCCTGGCCAATTAGAATCCCACACTTCAGGGGAACTAGCGAGCTCAGAAACTTCAGGGCAATTAGAATCCCACACATCAGGGGAACTAGCGTGCTCGGAACTTCAGGGGTAAGATGTTTAATGTACTCTTATTATTGTGCCAACACAATGGCTTTGATTGAGAACTTTGCACTACTTTTTTGCTTTCCCTTCTGTAGGCATCTTTTAGAAAAGTAAGAAAGAGGGCCAAAAGGGGAGGCTTTAAGAAAGGATATCTAAAGCAAAAGAAGCGAGCTAGAAGAGCACAATTTTCTGCTTTGCCTGGAGATACCGCAGAACAGCAGGCGGAGGAGAATCTAGAGCTGGAGCTTGGTGACGGGCAAGAGAAGGAGAAGGATCAGGATCAGGATCAAAATCACGATCGAACTCAAGGTCAATCTCAGGAGGAGTAGGAGGAGGAGGAGGAGGAAGAGGAAGAGGAGGTAATGGGATAATCTTTTATTTGTTGTTTTTCTGTGTCATTGTTTTTATCTATCAATCCTAAAAATCTTTGTTACTTTAACAGGTATTTATTGAAATTGTGACCGAAAATTTTGAATTAACTTCTACTGATATTAATAATGATGATGACGATAATGAAAGATGCACATCTCGTGCAGAAACTACCTTCTCTGAGCCTACAGATTATGAGGAGGTGGGGCAAGAGGTAAAATTTCTTATCTTTTGTTTACAATTTATTTTGAATCATTTTGCATAGTTATATTGAGGTGTTGCAAGTATTTTTTTTTTTTTTAATGCATAAGTAACCTTCCTTATTTGCAAACGTATTCTTTTTTTTGGCGCGAAAGTGACAAAGACATAAAATTCGTTCTTGCGCATGGTTCCCGACATCGCAGCAACCTCCGCTTAGCATTGTTGTAACCTCCACAACGTATACTTTCATTTTACCTGCGTTCTGGCATACCGACTTTAAAATGGAACGCCCTACTGGGGAGTCCACTTCAGAACTCTTTGCTTTATCGCCAACAGATTCCTGAATCTTCTTTGGATTTGTTGGATTTCTTTTCAAATTGTCTCTGGTAGTTGCTATATTTATCTCCTTACCAGATATTTGTTGCACTTTTAGTTTGGCATGAAGTCTACCTGAAACTACTGAGTAGCATTGAACTAAATCATTTATAAAATCAAGAGCAAGATCTTCAGCTAATATGCCTCTAGATAAAGTGCGTAACTTTTCTAATAAAATAAGGTTCTCAGCATTAGTCAGATCATCAAAAATATTGCTTGCCAAGCATGGTACCCTTATCTTGAAGGCTCTGAATAATTTTTTCAATTCCAAGAAACATGCTAAGAGCTGTTTCAGTGAGGACAATGTCCCCTGACACCCAAAGTTTCACATCAAGAAACATTTTATTAGTAAGAGTAGAAACTGACTCGACAAACCTTTCCCGAAGTGTTCTACATCTTAATTGCCACACATTATTTTTACTGCTACAACCCATACTATATACCGATCTTAAGAGTGTTCCTATATGCTTCCTAAATATTATAACTTCACTATCACTCATTTTATATTCTTTGTGGGCTGCCTGATGGTTTCTCTTCATTAGAAAGAACACTTGTTCTTGCAGCTTGTACAACATTTTTGTGCATATTCTCCAAACTAATCTTTGATAAACCATATCAACAACTTCAGGCAGTTCAAATTCAGATGACAGATTAAATAGGTGGGTAAGTTTACTCTTAATACTATCACAAAATGAACCATCGCACAACAAATGGTTTAATTTTAAGAGAGCTTCTTCTAAGTAAACAGAAGGCATTACCTTATTTTTTGTCTACTATGTCTACTATGTCTATAGTAACAGAAGTGATAGCTTCAATTAAATCAGTGGCAGTATCTGATGACAAGTCAACTTCTGTAACAAACTTCTGCTTTAATCTTCCCATTTCTCCAACAGATGGCTCTTTTTTTATTTCTTCTATAATATCTTGAAATAAAGAAGAGGAAACCCTCTTCAATTCATCCTCTAGTGGCTTACGGGCATTTATATCTATTATAAAACAAAGAAGAGTTAAAATTCTTGTCCAAAAAATACACAATCTATTAGTACAAATATAGAAAACAATTGCATACCATTTAGTTTGTGAAGGATAAGATGTCTCCTTAAGGAAGATTTAGAGCTTAAACTCTTTAGGCAGACATGACAAACATGGCCAGCACGAGGTCCTTCTTGACAGTCCTGTGGGCCAACGCTCTCTGCAGCACCAGTCACATCGCTTAGCTCCAGTGGAGTGGATTGATCTGAGGGAGGCGTAGGGTCGACCCTGACATCAGACGGCCCAACATCATCAAAGAAATCCTCCTCTGTACTCATTGCAGCCTGTGTGAGAAAACAAAATAGAAGTTAGATATGCCTTAACAAGCCTTCCACGAACATCAGACCCAAATAAGCGCATGAACATCATGTTGTCCTCCCCCGAAATCAAGAAACAATGCGGGTTCTTTTCTATACCCTCGCATTTTAATTAATTGCAGTCAAATAATCCACAGGGGGAATATGCTACCATAACCTACAGTGACAAAACATGAGTCGTTCGAAATTGTAACTCACCGATTAATCCGGAGTAGTTTTGTTGTTGATAGAAACAGATATCGGGTGAAGATGGCCGTTTGGCGCGCCACACCGCCTCAAATAACAGGTGGAATCCCAGATACCAGGTGACCAACTCGGAATTGTGTTGATCAAAACACCAAACAAACCGAACGAGAGAAACGAGAGAAGTAGGCTCGTGACGTCATCGTCGCGCTGAGCGGGGCGAGCTTCGGGCGGGTCCGCTCGGCTCGGCCTCTCGACTCGTCCCGCCCGGGCCGCACTCAGCTCTGTTTGGAAAGAAATTGTTATTGTGATTGATCAAGAACTCAGATCAAGACGCCACTTACAATGGACCTTCGTTATAGTTCCACCTTGCCATAGGTTGTTGTGTTTTTCCGGTAAGTGGAGTGGTTCTCCCACATTAACTTGCCAAAGTCAGCGGTCCAGTCGGCCCCGACGTCACTCCATTCCGTTCTTTTGCGAATACTTAACAATTACGAGTTATTTCAAGAAAAGTGTGGTATGAGAAGAAAGAGGACAATCTGTAGCGTGCAGTGGTATGGGTGGTTTGGTAACGTTACACTCAAAGTCTTGCACAAATCGCAGAATTCGTCCTCTGCAGCGCGCGGCCGGGCCGAGCGCCCGTGACGGAGCATCGCCTCAGCCCCGCGGCTGGCGTTGCATACCCCTGGGTCGGGCCTGCGGCCCGACCATTTCTGTCACGCGATTTGCTGAAGAACATGATGCAAAGACTGATGTAGCGCGCCTTCGGCCCGCTTCAACCCGTCATCTTTGAGTTTTCCCTAAAGACTCGAGAGAGGGATGTAACGGTGAAGCACCGCGACTACAAACCACCCTTCTGCTTAGAAAACGTTTTTGGGGGGTTAGGGGAGAGTTTACTTTCCATTTTGCGGTTTTTAGGCCTTTTTCTACATCTTATTGTTCACTATGGCAATTTTTAGCTTATTTTCGTCTAAGAAGACCCTTAAGCGCGTGAACGGTTAGAGATAGAGCAAAACGGACGAAATTTTTGCCCACAGGGCTCTACTTTCACAAGTTTCCCCTCAGGAGATCATAAAAAAAAATATTTCTTCCAACTTTTTTGGCCTTTCCTGTTTTCTTTGATACCCACTTTCAGCCCCTTAGGGGTGGCTGGCAGGATTTGCCGTAGGCGTTTTGTTTTGTGGGAGTGAACCTTGAGATCCCCTGAAAATTTGAAGTCTCTTGCACATCTCCTTCTTGTGGAACAGACAGACACACAGACAGACAGACACACAGACAGACAGACACACAGACAGACAGACACGAGGTCGTTTGCATAAGCCCGCTGGAAAGCTTTTTCAAAGCAGAAGGGTGGGCTAAAAAGGCAGTCAAAACGGCAGAAATCGGAACAGCGGCTTTCTTTGCCGACCACAACGTGGCTTTGATGACGGCAGACCATTTGGTTGATATGTTAAAAAAAAGACTCCCGGACTCAAAAATAATGAAGGATGTAAAAATGGATCGGACAAAATGCACTGCCATAGTTAACAGGGTAATCGGGGCCACAGAAACGGAGGAGACCGTTTCTAATTTGCAGAATGACAACCCATTTGCCATACTTGTTGATGAATCCACTGATATAGGAATGAAAAAAAAACTTCTGCATCCTCATCAAGTACTACGTCGAAGACGGGTCCCGACCCTCATTTCGTACTGACCTGCTTAAAAGTTGTTGGAACTTGATGCAAAAGACTGCTCGGCTGAAAGTTTGTATGAGGCATTCAAAGCATGTCTAGATGAGCATGGAATTCCCGTCAAGAATTGTATAGGTATGGCGTCCGACAATAGTAACACCATGGTTGGGCGGAATACCTCCTTCTGGACGAGGCTACGCACCGACGCGCCATGCGCCGTCCTAATCAATTGCATCTGCCATTCAGCGCACCTCGTTGCCACCCATGGGTGCATTAAGTCATCCAGCAATTGCAAGAAATTAATGCAAGATGTATCATATGTTTGTGCGCCCAATCAGAAGAGTTCCGAGAATTTCACCAGGCGAAATATGGAAAGCTGAGAAAACTGTCATTCACTCGGTGGCTTGTACTTCACGCATGTGTTGAAAGATACCTTCGCATTTATCCCATTCTGGTCCCGTTTTTAGCCCGCTCTTTTGCTTAAAAGCTATATAAGCGGGCTTATGCCATCGCCTCTGTGTCTGTC
>NW_026267570.1:23759-31308 GCF_000697945.3 Frankliniella occidentalis | reverse complement strand
GGCAAAAGTCAAAAAAACACGTTTTGCGGCAATTCCGCCTGTCAACTAGGCAACATCTGTACACACATGCAGACGGCGGGTTGCCTAGATGGCAGGCGGAATTGCCGAAAAACGTGTTTTTTTGACTTTTACCTATGATGCCGGTAAATGTTATAGATTAGCGTTGGGCAATCCATAACACTGAATATTTGCTACGTTCTCGCACAAACCCGGTCGCCATTCGCTGAATATGTGCACCGCTGCAGCGAAAATACTGGTTTACTTTCATTTTACCTGCGTTCTGGACAGATAGGTGTTCTCGACACCGAAAATGGAACGGCCTAACGTTCGGTGTCATTATTCTACAAACTGCGGCACCAGAAATGTTCAGCGTATGAAAAGAATACTTCGTTTGTTGAGTTTTACTTACGAAGTAGACAGAAAAGGTACCTGGCAAAAAGATGGTTTGAAGCGAGCCGTCACTCAAACGGGCCGAAGGCCCGTTTTTGGATAAAAGATGTACTACACCTTCAAGCCTACACCTTAGGGCTAAGCCAAGCTGGGCCCGCTCCCTGCCGAACCGAGTTGCCGGTGGAGCGAAGCGAAGCTGGCAACTTGGTTTGGCGGAAGAGCGGGCCCAGCTTGTTTGAACTTGCTATTCTTTTAAAACAGCAAGGAAGCTGTCAGAATTCTGGAAGATATGCAGAACCCATACACATGGGCATACCCGTGTTTTTTTTTAGATATGTCCTGGATTTCTCGACAAAGTTTTATGCTCTCTTCCAGTCAAAGAAAGTGCTTGTCCACAAGTTGGCAAAAAACTCTGAAGGGATGCTCCGAAATGTCTGCCAAAATTTTGTTAAGCCTGTTCTGCTCAGTCACATAAAAAAAGTTGAGTTTGCAAACGCAAGCAATATGGTAAGTTTGCATTATATAATTGTTTTTACGGAGTTAGATCGCGTTGTGATACTCAAAATAATAATGTTGGTAAAAATTTGTCCGTTTCAGATGCCCCTAGAACAAGTTTTTCTTGGACCAGAAGTCAGTGATATTTTGGATAAAATTCACTTGAAAATTGACCCCAATGCAAGACCCGCCGATGTCCAGGCTCAAGCAGAGCAGAAGAGGGCCAATGACATTAAGGTCTTTCGCCTTAGGTGCCTGGACTTCTACACGACGGCTGCAAAGGAGTTGCGAGATCTAGCCCCCCTTTAGGACCCATTTTTTGAGGATCTGGAATTCCTAGAACCGGAGAATGCCTTGTCCTTCGCATACCGCGAGCGACAGAGGGACCTTCTTCGAGTTTGTAATCAATTCAAGGTGAGCGCAAATTTCCCAGGGTTTCACCATTGTGTGTATTATGTATTGGCAAAGGGCCGGAAGTACACTCGTTGCATGTAAAACATTTTTTTCCCAGAATGTAGCCGGACTCGGACTTGACGCCAACCTAGTCGCGTTTGAATGGCGCACAATGCCCGGCATTATTGAAGGTCGTCTGAAGGAGGACCACAGTAAAATGTCAGTGGAAGAGTTTTGGTTTGAGGTAGGGCAACTTAAGGTTTTTCAGCACACTCAGCAGTTCCCTCACCTCTGGAAACTGGCTCGGACCGTCCTCACCCTGCCTCACTCCAAACGCCGACGCCGAGACAGTTTTCTCCATGGTGACCGACGTAAAATGTGACAAAAGGAACAGGATGGGAAATGAAACACTAAATGGCATTTGCATTACCAGATCAGCCATTAGGTGAAAGAAAATTTCGTGCACTGATTTTAAAGTTAAACAAAGTCATCTGGACAAGCACAACAGTGAGACTCTGTATAAGAAGTAAACTAGTCCAATTTAATTTTAATCAAAATGTGCCCGGGTGAAACGGTTTGTATACAGCTCACTAAGAAATTTTATTACAATTTATAGACTTTTATAAAATTGAATATGCTTGTGTACACCGTAATATAACGATGTAAAGGGTGTTTTACAAATGTGTATTATATTTGGTAAAAGTTTATACAGTTATATACAGAGGCATGTATACGTTTTTATAAAATCTAATACAATGTTTATACAAAAAACGTGCCATATATAAAGCGACGTATATTAGAGCATCGTTGTACCTCACGCATGTATACAGCCCTATACATGTGAATAAAAGCCACCTTGCCCTACATTAGAATGTATACAGGCACATACACTCATACAATGACTAGTAACGTTTCTGGGCACTCCCCTAAATGTAGGCAAAATGTGGTTGAGTTCTAAAATGCAGCATAACTTGAAAACGGCTACACATAGGGAAGTGAAACAACCACTATCGTGCTCAGGGCAAAAAGGTGATTCGGAAAACAAATTTGCTGAAAACGACAGCCACCCACTCAGGCCGCTTCTCCCGTGAGTTTATTGAAACGCTCAAGTATATATTGTATAATATTTTATAAAAAGGTATACTGACAAAGTAATACAGTTTTACCAAATGTAATACAATCACCTTTATACAGCTTTATACAATTGCTTGTATACCGCTGTATACAAACTTAATGTCAACGTTTTTTCACCCGGGTGGTGTGTATAACTAAGTTCAAAAGTCTTAAGTTTGACTTGTCTTAGCCCTAACAATTTTAATTATTTTATGTTATGACTTGTAATCTCCTTCTTATGCTGAAATGTTTCCTTTTTTCTATGCAAAAGTGTTTAATACATACTGATAATAATACTGATTCAATTTCCAAACTTGTCTGAAAACCTGTCACTAAAACTGTTTAAATTTGCCGCCCCTGTTGATTTCAGTGCTGACAACTATTGCTCGGTCCCTGTTTCCATGTTAATTCTTTAAATTTGAAACGAAACGCATTCTAAAACATCTCAAATACACCCCTTATACCCAAAAGGGACAAAAACGCCACTTTTTTCAGCAAAAAACAATAAAATGCCAGTTTGAGGGAAATTTCCACCCTGCGCGAGGGAAGATCCCTCGCTTGGGTCTGGCAACTATGCCACTTGCCGCCAATAACGTAGCAGCAAACAATATTATCCTTGTTATCGTAATCAGTTTACGTTCCAGAAAAAGACTTATTTGATGCCTGAGCATGCATATTCTTTAGCGCCAATGCCTGATCTGTTTAGCGCCTAGCACCAAAGGCGGCGGCACTAGACGTCTTTTGCCCCAAGGAGCTAAACTCTATGGTGCGTCCAAAAATTTGGCCTGGGCGGGCCTGGGCACTTAAAGTTTATATTAGTGCTCCTAATCTTTCAGCTGCACCTGATCTGTCTACTGTTACATATCCTCTACAGACAAGGCAGAATTTCTATATTCCAACTTGTGTCCGTGGCATACAATGTCATAGGTAAGGCAGATTGCAAAAAATACGTCGAATTAGGCCGATCGCCGAGGCCGCCTGGCGGCCTGACACGCCTGGCTCAGGCCGTGGCTCGGCCTTATACCAGGCCGATGCAGGTGAGGGGAGAGGAAAGGAGCCCCGCTCCCCACCTCTTGCCCGTAGGCGGCCTGTATCAGGCCGAGCCACGGCCTGGGCCAGGCGTGTCAGGCCGCCAGGCGGCCTCGGCGATCGGCCTAATTCGACGAATTTTTCGCAGTCTGAGGTAAGGCTTAGGTTTGCTGTTATGCATAAGAGTTCCCAACATTGGTCGTTCTATGCCCCAAAATTCTGAATATTCCAGATTTACTGCTCATTATATTGATAATTATGGGAGAGAATATTTTAAATGCCCAGGTACATTGATGTAACTTCTTAAGTTGCCCTCGAAGCCTGTTTGATTTGCCATAATTTTCTTCCCATGTCAACCATATTTGAGTTCATCACATTTTTCTCTCTGGACGAACTTAACGACAATACGGTTGATTATCTTTCTTCGATCTCTGAATGGCATCAATATTTGATGCCTCAATGGAAACATTGCATACCCTTCCTATGTCTCTGATAATTTCAAATAAGTTTTCATCGTTGGTGACTGGATTCCAAATATCTCAACGGTGTTCTTCCTAATATATTCATTCATATGGTTTATTGAAGTAAGGCATTTTTCAAGCTGTTTTTCGAGTATGTTGTTTCACTCTTTTAGAAAGTAGATCCTCTCCTCATGGTCCTCAGTTTTCCTTTCAATCTGAGATACTCTTGACTTGATGTCATTCACTCCGGATTGCAGATCCTTTAAGGAGCTAGTATGGCTATCTAGTTTGGCAATTAGAGAGTCATCCAGTTTCTTAAAATGCTCAAGGATTGACTGAAGTCCCATGTTCTCCTCGGTTAGAGAGGCAACTGCTACAGATTCCTCGGAGTTCATAACCACACTTTCTGGTGCCGACTTGAGGCAAGTCTTGCAAGCATAAATCCAGAGGTTTTTCGTAGGTTTAGACTGAATTTTTTCGGCGCTCTTGGTTTTATGAACAGGATTGAAACACTTGCCACAGTCTGGCTCAGCCGATCTCCCATCAAAACTCTTATTACAGACAGAAAAAAGCCCGCCGCCGGCCATCTTGCGTCACCGCCTTGACTTTATTTATTTGCTCTAATAATTTAAACTTTTAATATTTTTCATATTTACTTAAATATAATGAGTTTACATCGAGGGGTAAACTAGCTATATGTACGCCAGACCACGTCTCGCGTAACAGGCTTCGCGATATCTCACGAAACACTGTTACGCTGCGACGCGCCTGGCGCACACATAGCTAGGCCTGCGGCACTGACACCCGAGACGAGTTAAGGAGAGGGTAGGGGAACAGGGTCTTCCGGGCCCAAAATTCGACATACTCGAACCATTTGTCGGGGTCTTCTTACTCTAAAATTAGGGACATGGAACTTTTGCTGTTCGGTAACGGTTTTCATTAAAAATCGAATTTTGTCAGATTGTTATGTAAAAATCAACGTTTTAGTGGTAGTAGATAATCTAGCGTTAAAAACAGCATGCATCTCAATGCATGCGTTAAATACAGCATGCATACCATGCATGCTTTATATAACGCATGCAATGCATGCTGTTGGGTTTTCAGAGAAGGTATATGAACACTTCTTATAGCTCTTTTCAGCCCGCCCTTTTGCTTTGAAAAAGCTATCCAGCGGGCTTATGCAAACGACCTCGTGTCTGTGTGTCTGTCTGTCTGTCTGTGTGTCTGTCTGTTCCACTAGAATAAGGAGATAAGCTAGAGACTTGAAATTTTCAGGGTATCTTAAGGTCCACTCCTAGAGAACGAAACGCCTACGGCGAATCCTGGCAACCAGCCCTAAGAGTTTGAATGGGGGTATCAAAGGTTCAGAAATTCTCCCGAAAAGTAAAATTTTTTATATGTTCCCTCAAGAGGTAACTCGTGAAAGTAGGGCCCTATGGGCGAAAATTTCGTCCGTTTTGCTCTATCTCTAACCGTTTAGGCGCTAGAGGGTCTTTTTGGACGAAAATAAGCTAAAATTGCCATAGTGAACACTAAGTTGTAGAAAAGAGCGTAAAAACCGCAAAATATGAAAGAAACTCTCCCCCACCCCCAAAAAACGTTTTCTAAGCAGAAGGGCCAAGCAGGCCCGGCCCCTGCCGAACGGAGTTGCCGGCGGAGCGAAGCGGAGCTGGCAACTTCGTTTGGCGGAAGGGCGGGCCTGCTTGTTTGTATGTGTCTGAGATATTTAGTCAAATCACATGAAATTGCATGCATTCCATATCCACATTTCAGTTCTTCAAGCTGTGCGGCTAGGAAGTTGACAAGTACTGCTAGTAGTATCTCAGACTTACTAAATACTCAGACTCAGCTAAGCCACTCAGACTCCAACACCAACGGCAGCATAGTTCAAAAGTCCGTTCAGAATGACGACAAAACTTCCAGCTTATAAACTGAGGTGAGTCCGGAAGCCTGTTACCCATTCTTTAATCTAGAAAAAATATTTCATCAAGGCTCCTGTTTCCACATGTTTAAGTTTGTTTCTTGTTGCAGGCCATGGAGCGCAATACAGAGGCACTTAATAGCCTAACTACAGTCATGACAACTCTTCTGAGGAAGATTGCTGAAGGGGTGTTAGATAGACAGCCTAACATTATAGTGCTAAATGAAGCTGGGAGTGTAACAAATGGTGAAAACTTGGTTGTCCTGAATGAAGGCGACAATGTGGCAAGTAGTACCGTGCTTGATAATAAAGCTGCCAGCAATACTTCGGGAAGTGGTGTGATACCTGACAGCAAACCTAGCAGCAATACTTCAGGAAGTACTAGTATCATCGTACCTGACAATGTAGCAACCAGTGAGCCTCAACAGAATTTTGTAAATGTTGACATTAAAATAAGTAATGACATGAAAGTGATGACATCAACAATAATATTGATAATGTAAGTAATATTGTAGTATTGGGGTACGGGAGCCAAATCAGTGTGAGCGACAGATCACATGAGTGGAGAATGGCGACGAGCTCCTGGCTCGCACCTCTATTTATTCAGTGTTCGGCATAACAAAGGGAAGAACAAAGGCGATCGTAAAACAATTAAATGGTTCTAATTAGAGTTGTAGACTGTAGATGTCGCTACCATAGTGATCACTAAGGCCGTGACTGGATGTGTTCTGCTCTAACCAGGTTAGGTTATGTTGCCCTTTTGTTAGGTTATGTTTGACTGATGACAATACTACACTACTCCCTCTTTTCAGACCCCCCCCCCTTAACAGCTCGTCTTACTTATACAATCAATAGAGCTTCGCCTTTGTCTCCGTTACAAAACATTTTAAGTTAAAGATTACAATTTGTTTGATTTATCTAACTTTAAATAATTTTAATGTTTTCAAATAATCTAACTAATCAACTTAACTAATCCTGTTGACTTCCACCTTGCGCAAACCTACGGCTTATTCAAACCTACTAGTCTGGCTCAGTGTGCAAACAAAAAGAAATTGACTTCCGAAGAGGGTTTAATTAAAAATCGTTTCTTTAATATACCAGGTGACTGATTCCACGCTGCGCACTTTCGTAGTAATACTGTACCGCATGCACGGGTGCGAGCAATATAATATTGGGCGCGGTAGTGTCCAGCGGGCGTCTCGTTGCCTCTCCATTAAGCCCTTCTCTCATGTTTGAATGATTTAAATAATAAACGTAGGAGTACGTGCAGCAGCCCGTAGTGGCTGAGCGTTAGTCAGTTTGCTAAAATTCTTAGAGGTAACGTTTTAAAGAGCACAGTTA
This sequence comes from Frankliniella occidentalis, assembly GCF_000697945.3. Lineage (NCBI taxonomy): Eukaryota > Metazoa > Arthropoda > Insecta > Thysanoptera > Thripidae > Frankliniella > Frankliniella occidentalis. Next base: position 24,165 of record NW_026267570.1, on the reverse strand, counting down.
AGTATACATAGAAAGCCAGGGAAGCGTGATTGAAGAATGGGGGGGGGGGGGGGGTCAATGGAAAATTTGAAAAAGATCAAAAATAAAAATGACACTCAAAATCGAAATGGTAAAGTTCTTGGCATATTCCATTTGGTTTTTTTACATTTTTAATGTTACTAATGTTACAAGTTTGAAAGTTTGTTTCTATTTGTTATGTTCAGGCCTCAGTCCCCAGTAATTAGATTTGAGAGTGTGATGACTTTTGACCTCGACAAAGGAATACTGTTAAGATATTTACCTTACAATGTATCGAACAATAGTAGAACATCCAAATAGCGTAAAACTCTGGGTGAGGCAAACCCTTGTTACAATCAGCTGGAGAAATTTTATTCAATACCCTCACTTGCCTCTGGTTAAAGTGAAA
>NW_026267570.1:18264-18534 GCF_000697945.3 Frankliniella occidentalis | reverse complement strand
TGCGCCAGGCGCGTCACAGCGTAACAGTGTTTCGTGAGATATCGCGAAGCCTGTTACGCGAGACGTGGTCTGGCGTACATATAGCTAGTTTAAAGGATGGAGATGAGTGTTCAAAGCAATGGGACACAGGACCTAGCTGCTCTTACCTTCAAGGACACAAGGAGCCAAACGAACCACTGAACCGGTGACGTCGAGGCAAACAAGTAAATTGGCTGAGCGATTAGCGAAGCCCATTACTCCACTGACCAGAAAAGTTTCATTCTGTATGTC
>NW_026267570.1:9764-13492 GCF_000697945.3 Frankliniella occidentalis | reverse complement strand
TCAATCTCCGATAAATTCTCTGAAGAACAGTGATTTACATTCACTCTTGAACTTCCTATAATTTTTTATACTTAAAATTTCTTCAGGCATGGCATTGTAGAGAGAGATTGCTTGATAGTACGAACTTTGCGTTCCATAATGCGTGGATTTAATTGGGGGAATTTCTATTTTACTTTTGTTTCTTGTTGAGTGCTCATGCCGTTGGTGATTAAAATTTATACGCGAACTTAAAATTTTTCTTCCATTTACATGATTATATATTATGAGTACTAAGCTGGTCTTGGCTAATGCTTCCAGAGGCATAACACTAGTCACCCAGTAGACTTGCTTTGTGGAGTACATTCTGTTGACGTTTAGTATATTTTTTAAAATTCCGTTTTGCAATATTTTGATGCTGTTAACATGATAGGAAAGTCCCCAAGAGAAGCACATGTACGTCATATGAGAGTGAAAGTATGAGTAGTATAGTGTTTTTAAATAGTTAGCATCAAGAACTTTTCTCAGTCTAAAAATCAGCCTGGATGCTGCTCTTAGCTTATTAGATAACTTTTCAAGATGTTTCTTCCAATTGAGGTGCTCATCCAGGACGATACCCAAGTATTTAATTTCTTTTGCTTGATTCAGGTTTTCATTATTTATTTGTACTTGCAGAGATATGTCAGGCCCGTATTTCTTTCTAAAGATAATATAGTTAGTTTTTTCAACATTTAAGCTTAGTTTGTTCGCTATGAACCAATTGGATAATTTTTCTAGATCTTCCGTCATTTTTCTTTCAAGTATCGAGTATGCTTCTTCCTGGTATATTATGACAGCATCATCAGCAAATAATTGGACTTTTCCATGTAATTTAAGCTTCCCAATATCATTGATATAAATTAGGAACAGAATAGGTCCTAAGACAGATCCTTGGGGTACTCCACAGACCATGTATAGCATATCACTTAAATGTTTCCCAATTTTAACTCTTTGCGGCCTTTCCGATAAGTACGATGCAAACCAATCAAATGCTTTCCCTTGGATACCTATTTTTCTTAATTTGGTTAGCAGTAAATCGTGGTTAACTGTATCAAACGCCTTCCGGAGGTCAATAAATATTGCAGAGCATTTTATATTATTGTCTAACGAACTTTGGATACTGGAGACAAGGTCAAAAATTGCTCCTTGGGAATCTTTGTTCTTAATGAAACCATACTGTCCAGCATAAAAGAAGTTAATTTTAAGCAGGTGTTCTTCTAATCTGTTCTTCATTGCTGTTTCATTTATTCTTGCATATGCTGAGGTTACTGAGATTGGCCTATAATTCCCAACAATAGTAGCATCTCCTGCCTTAAAGAGAGGCTTGATTACAGTCTCTTTGCATTTAGATGGAAAGAGTCCTTCTTAATAGGACAGTTCGATGGTTTTAGTTACAAAAGGTACTATTTTATCACTTAGTTTTTTAAATAGAATGTTACTTAACCTGTTAGGACTTGAGTTTTTATTAGATAGTTTAGCAATTATTTCTATCACCTCTTCCCTAGTTATATTCTTTAGAGTCATATCACAGCTTGTTTCACAGACTAGATTATCACTTTCTTCGATTTTGGGGAGTTTGTTTGCCAAATTGGGTCCAACATTAACGAAGAATTTATTGAAGGCATTAGCTATGGTCTTCTCATCAGTTATTATCTCATTGTTTTCCTGGATTTGGCTTATATCATTTGAGGACAGTGTTGTGAGTGTACCAGTTGTTTCTTTCAGTACTTCCCATACATTTGATTTTCTTTCGATGCATTTATTTATTTTCTTGCCAATGAATTCCTTTTTTAATTGGGTTCTGAGTGTGTTCACTTTCTTGGTGATTTCCTTATGATATTCTTGGATAATTTTGTTTTGGGGGTATTGCTTTTTTTTCTTAAAGAGTTCTTGTTTAATTGCGCAAATTTTAGTTAATTCCACTGTTGACCAAGGATTCAATTTTTTATGCTTCGAGTTCTTTATTTCAATGATGTCTTCACTATGGGTTATGGCTTCTTCCATGTAATCATGAAACTTATTTGAAAGATCATCAGTTTTGATGATATTCTCAAGGGAAAATTTATTTTGGTTTGTATAGGATTCAAGCTTCTCATAGTTCAGTTTAGCAATTTTTTCACCTGTCCCCAATTTTTTCATACTGTTTATGGACCAGAAAAGCATGTTGTGGTCAGAGATGTCATCATTAACTTCAACATTTAGGATATGCATGTTCCCTTTCTCAATGTTAGTTAATATGTGATCAATGGTGGTATTCGATACTTTTCTTGTTGCATTTTTGTTACAAACTTTAAATCCCAGCAATGCTAGCGCATTAAGGTATTCTTCTTTTTTAGATGAGCTCTTATTCAGGTCTAAGTTAAAATCTCCCACTACATAGGTTGCTTCACTTTTTATTGAATTGAGGATTGGAGAGAGCATTTCAATGCAATTGCATAGTTCATTGATATTCGGGTTGTAGCACACCACTAGGTTTATAATTTTATTCATTACTTTCAATTTCATTTTAATTATTTGTATAAATTCTCCATATGTTTCACATTTCAGACATTGAATGTCATTTTTAATATATACAGATATCCCACCACCTCTATTGCTTCTTACATGATGGAAGTCTTTAAATTCAGGTATCTTGTAAAACTGCAGATCTTCTTGATTCAGCCAAGTTTCCACTAAACATATTATTCCCACTTCTCCACAGTCATCAATCATCTTTTTGATATAATCCAGCTTGCCATCTGGATTTAAGCTTCTTGTGTTAAGATAAGCTCCTTTTAGTACAGTATTATTAAGTTTTCTTTGACTAAGGTTTAAGGACGATATGCAGTTTTCTTTTACTTCCATCAGTGATTTTCATTATGTGTTTTACCCAGTTCTTCAATTCCTAGTAGTTTGGCTACTTCTTCAAAGTCCTCATTAGATTCTAGCATGTATTTCTTTGCAGTTGGGTCTCCTTTTTTCATTTTACTCCTTTCTTCCTTTGTAAGCTTCTTTGCAACATATATATTTCCATTATTGGACCACACTGTGCATCCAACATTATTGAATGCTTTCCTAGCTTCCATTGCCAGTATGCGTTTAGCTGGAGTAAGATTTTCATTAATGAATATCCTAAGTGGAGATGCTTCGAATCCTAGGTCCTTAGCATAAATTGCCTTACCAATTCTAGCTTTCATGAGTTCATCCTTTTTCCATCTATTAATAAATTTGCAGATGATTGGTGGAGGTTTTGTTGTTGATTTCGTGGCTAGACGATGAGCAATATCTATTTGATCACAGTTCACTTGTAGGTCAAGCATATTAGCTACTCCATTAATTAGGCTATATACATCTTCATCTGCATCATAGGGAACTCCATGTATTTCAATGTTGTTTCTTCTGCTATATTCCGCATTGAAATTGGCAGTAGAAATAGCCCTTCCACTTATTTCTTTAATTTCTTGCAATTCATCCTCCATGTCATTAACTTTCTGTTCAAGTGGCTCAATTCGATCCTCTATTGTAGATTTAATTCCTCTTATTTCTGATAATAGCATGTTTATGTCAGCCTTGGTTGCATTGGAATCAGGATCACATGGTTCGGGCAACATAACCTCACCACCTTGACAGGTATCACATACAAGATGTTTGAAATTCGGGTTGACAGGGTCCACTAATGTTTTTGCACATTTAGCCCTATGCACCGGTTTGAAGCACTTGCTGCAATCTTGCGA
>NW_026267570.1:3958-5444 GCF_000697945.3 Frankliniella occidentalis | reverse complement strand
AGTTTGAATGCCTCGAATGAGAAAGAAAGGCAAATTTGACAGTTGCACTGCTCGATAATGATGTGTCATTGGGTCTTACTACTTATTTACTTGTTTGCCTGGACTTCACCGGTTCAGTGGTTCGTTTGGCTCCTTGTCCCTGAAGGTAAGAGCAGCTAGGTCCTGTGTCCAATTGCTGTCAATGCTCATCGAGGGGGAAATCACTTGGGTTCATAGCGTACGGGCTATTTCGTGGTATTTGTCCTGTCATTTCGGTTATTTCTCTTGCCATTACGGTTATTTCTCGCCTATGTCGGATTATTTCAGGGCATTTCGCGGTACTTCGAAATATTTCAGGGGTATTTTGCGACTATTTCACCGACTTTTTCGGGTCTTTTTCGGGTCTATTTCGCCTTTAATTCGGACTTTTTCGGAGGAGGGTGTACGAACTATTTCGCAAGTGATTTCCCCCTCGATTCTCTTCTCCATCCGTTGATTCACTGCTGTGTCGGCTCAAATAGGGGTGACAGAAACACATACCCTATGTTTCCCTGTGGTTATAAATAAACTCAAGGAGGTAGCAGTGAAGACTCTTACAACATGCACAACAAGCAACTGTGATCATTTTTATGTGAGGGTGGCTATTATCAATGGAACTTGAATTGAAAAGCACTGTAAGAGCAGTACGCAGTTCACCACTGTACAGGTGTGCCACTAAGTACAAAACAAATGTTTTGAGAATGCTAGTCTAAATTTGATTGCTCGAGCCTCTGCAGTTAGTTGAAAAACTCTGGCAACAGTGTGTTCTCTTTCTTTGAGGCACACGAGTAAGCAGCAAGGCCTACAAGACCTTAGTTATTTAAGGCCTGCCATTTAAATGTTAATGCGATGAGCGATATCGTGCAGGTAAAGTAGAAACTAAATTCCCCTTTACGACCGCTTCAATTTACGCAGTATCCAGGCAAAGGTGCTCGTCTGAAAAGTATGGACGCAAAAAAGAAATCGGCAGCCAGCAGGAAGGATGCTGACAGAATATAATGATATTATTACCAGCGGGAAACATAGGGCAAGTAGTGTTTCTGTCAGCCTCATTTGAGCCAACACAGCAGTGATTGGCTGAGCGATTAGCGAAGCCCATTACTCCACTGACCGGAAAAGTTTCATTCTGTCTGTCTGTCTGTCTGTTTGTTTGTTTGTTTGTCTGTCTGTCTGCACTGTAAAATGCTTGCAAACTATTTTCTTTGCAACGTTGCAAAGAATTTGGAAGCTTTGTATTGCAAAGAATCAGTTCGTATTGCAAAGAAGTTCTTTGCAACCTGGCAGAATCCTTGCAAACAATGTGTTAGCATTGCAAAGAAATAGTTTGCAAGCTTGCGAAGAACTAGTTCGTATTACGATGCTTGAAAATTCTTTGCAAGCTGCAAAGAAAATAGTTTGCAAGACGAACCTATTCTTTGCAAGCATTTTGCAGTGTGTCCGCACGATAACTCGAGAAAGAATTGAGATA
>NW_026267570.1:1931-2453 GCF_000697945.3 Frankliniella occidentalis | reverse complement strand
GACCATTTGATCATTTTCACCTCATTTTTGCCACGAAATGCCCCCTAGCACCTAAACGGTACAAGATAGAGCAAAACGGACGAAATTTTCGCCCGATGGGCTCTACTTTGACGAGTTACCCCTTGGGAACCCATAAAAAAATATTTGATAAAAATACATATTGCGACCTCTAGTTTTTGATTTTTTCAAAGCCAATTTTTGAGCGAGAATGCTCATTTTCGAGCTCGATCTGTCTTTTTAAGATACAAAACGACCCTGAAAATCCCAGGTCGCTATCTCAATTCTTTCTCGAGTCATCGTGCGGACAGACACACATACAGACAAACAAACAAACAGAATGAAACTTTTCCGGTCAGTGGAGTTATGGGCTTCGCTAATCGCTCAGCCAATGAAAACCGTTACCGAACAGCAGAAGTTTCTTATCCATAATTTTAGAGTAATAAGACCCCTACAAATGGTTTTCGTATGTGAAATTTTGGGCCCGGAAGGCCATGTTCCCCTATACCCTCCCATTTGCTCGTC
>NW_026267570.1:1610-1881 GCF_000697945.3 Frankliniella occidentalis | reverse complement strand
AAGGCCATGTTCCCCTATACCCTCCCATTTGCTCGTCCAAGGTGTCAGCGCCGCAGGCCTAGCTATATGTGCGCCAGGCGCGTCGCAGCGTAACAAGGTTTCGTGAGATATCGCGAAGCCTGTTACGCGAGACGTGGTCTGGCGTACTTATAGCTAGTAAGTAGTAAGACACAATGACACATCATTAGCAGTGCAACCGTCAAATTTGCCAGTCTTTCTTATTCGAGGCATCCAAACTCCGCGGTTGGGGCGCGGAAGCAACCAAGCAGCT
>NW_026267570.1:0-1560 GCF_000697945.3 Frankliniella occidentalis | reverse complement strand
TGAGACAGTCTGACTACTAGCCAAAACATTATGAAATAAAAGAAAACACTCATTTACTATCTGTTAAATTAATCTAAAATGTTTTGTTATGTTTCAGCATGCATATACCTTGTAGCACATTGGTACTTCAACCGTGAACTTGAGTGTCCATACTTCTGCGATGATGAATGGCCTGGCTTATCATTACGAGGGAAAACTGGTTTGCTCCGGAGGCTCAACTTAAACTTATTAAAGTTGGCATGTGTGTGGGGTTTTCGAGGTAAGCAGAAGTTTAAATAATACATGCATAACTCTGTACATGTACACGTGAACATTAATTGTGGTTAGCCAAATGGAAGAAAGGCTAATCTTAACTAGGTTTTGAGAGTGTAGTGTCTAAATGTCATTTTGTTTGATTAGATACGCTGATTAATGCCTAAAGAAGAAGCTCGTGTCTATATGGTGGAGGGTGGAGCGCTGAAACCCGGGTAACTTTATAAGAACCTTGTAAGATGTATTTAAACTGTTCACCTAAGTTTTAATGCCAGTTTACGTTTAAAATGTTTTAATGATGTATATTTAATGGAGAAGTGACCTCATTTTGTAAAGATGCTTTTGGTAATAACATTCTGAGCTTTGGTGCCAAATTGTCTGGCCAGGATTTGTTTCAAATTATACTGAGGACGACAAATCAATGCACCTGTGGTTCTCATTGGATACAAGATACTCTCTCTAGTAAGTTGAATCCTATTTAGTTTCAAAATATTGTCAGAATAAATGGTAGTTATAAGAAATAAACCTTCAAGCATTTTAATTTAATCTGTTTTCTCTCCACATTCTTAGTCTTTTCTTAATAGTTTCTGTTGTATTAAGTAGTGATGTGATAAAAAGCTTTTCCAGCTTTTTTTAAAATAAAGCCAACATTTTTCTTAGGCCAGGTGTTTTTTTAAAGTTGTATTAAGTAATGAATCAAGGGGAAACGTCTAGAGGACCCCCCTCCTGGAGGACCCCCCCTAATATTTTTAACATTAAAATAATCCAGAAAATCAGAACAATATTTTTTATTACTTTAATATTAAAAGATATAAAAAAATATTATTTAAAGGGAAAAAAAAATTCAGGGCACCGATTACCGCATGCAAAAGTTTTCATACCCTGTCCGAGGGAGGCTTCGGGGCCCGAGGGACCTGTAGCATCTCTGTGGGTCTCTCTAGTTCAAATTAATAAAAGAAACATAATAACAAGGTGATGTCTTTATCGTGGGGTGTGATCGTCTGCTGTGAGGAGTTGTACTGAAGCAACAATCGTTATTTCGTCGAGTTTTTAATCGTTCTGCTGGATGTCTCTGCACCCCTGGACTTATCGTCCCTAGACTTCAGTTTGATTTGTGCCCAGGTATGTTGGATATGCATGCCAAGCGCTCTACTTTTTAGTGCTCAACTTACTGCAGTGTCAGACAAAACTAACCTCGTCGTAACTTGTATTAAATTTACCTTTCATCTAAAAAGGAGAGCGCTTGGCATGCATATCCAACATACCTGGGCAGAAATCAAACTGAAGTCTAGGGACGATAAGTCCAGG
>NW_026267569.1:124635-125365 GCF_000697945.3 Frankliniella occidentalis | reverse complement strand
AAAAACTTGTGAGAAAATGAGATTTTGGTCAATTTTACCGCCATTTTGAGAGAGAACCGCTACATTTCGCTACCCGTGCCCATATAGCCCTGAAAGTAGGTCACTTCTACTAGCCTCTGACGGTCGCAGAAGTGTTCGCAAGTGTTCGCAACTTAAGATATCTCAAGTCAAAAACAGCAAAAACGCCAATTTTTATCGAAATTTAACAGGATTTAAATATTAAATGAAGATAGTTAGACCAAAAACGAGATGGTCTTTAGACTTCTTGGACCTTCCTCTTTCCAACGATATGTGGTTCAAATACATTATCTTTTCGAAATAAGCGTTAATTTTAGATTATTTGGACCCCTGACACAATTTGAGCAAAAGTACACGAATTTCACTGACTTTGAGGCCTGTTTCTGCATAGAAAGCGGCGCTAAATGTGGCTAACAAGTACAGGAGAGTGAGCTTTGGTCCTTTCTGAACAAAATGGCACAGTTGGCTGAACTCTAAACTCATTCTGAAGAAATCGCCTTTATGACCCTAAATTTCCGTTTTCGCCCCAGTGTGCAGTGGTTTCACCTGGCAGCGCTGGCAGCAAAAAGAGCCTCCCCAACTCATCGTAACAGGAATATGTCAAAAACGTGCTTCATTAACGTTCAATTATTCTCAGGGCTAGTCATCGTCTTACAGAGAGTTGTTGACAGAGTACCGGCGGAATCAAGGAGAGGGTCGGGGATTATAAAGT
>NW_026267569.1:112463-124585 GCF_000697945.3 Frankliniella occidentalis | reverse complement strand
ATATAGCCCTGAAAGTAGGTCACTTCTACTAGCCTCTGACGGTCGCGGAAGTGTTCGCAAGTGTTCGCAACTTAAGATATCTCAAGTCAAAAACAGCAAAAACGCCAATTTTTATCGAAATTTAACAGGATTTAAATATTAAATGAAGATAGTTAGACCAAAAACGAGATGGTCTTTAGACTTCTTGGACCTTCCTCTTTCCAACGATATGTGGTTCAAATACATTATCTTTTCGAAATTAGCGTTAATTTTAGATTATTTGGACCCCTGACACAATTTGAGCAAAAGTACATGAATTTCAGTGACTTTGAGGCCTGTTTCTGCATAGAAAGCGGCGCTAAATGTGGCTAACAAGTACAGGAGAGTGAGCTTTGGTCCTTTCTGAACAAAATGGCACAGTTGGCTGAACTCTAAACTCATTCTGAAGAAATCGCCTTTATGACCCTAAATTTCCGTTTTCGCCCCAGTGTGCGCCGCCTAGTGAAGCGAAAACGCGAAAAAGACGCCGGGCGGCCGGCAGGACGGCCTTTCAGCCGGACCCAGCGGGAGTAGAACCACGAGACTTGTTGTTACGAATCTGTCAGAGTGGACGGAGCGGCGTCGCGCTCACATGGACCCCGCCGTGGGCTGTCGATATTCACACTGACGTTCGGCCTTGTCCACGTTGACTACCAGGTCAACGCCGTCAGCCCACAAGCGGAGCGTGCTGTCGGCTGGCTTGTTGTCCACTTCGACCGAGAACATGACCGTCACACGCACCCGTGACGCCTTTGTCGTCGACGGCGACGGTCATGTTCTCGGTCGAAGTGGACAACAAGCCAGCCGACAGCACGCTCCGCTTGTGGGCAATCAAATTCTGTGGACACTCTGACAATGAGCACACACGTACCATGGCCACAACCCTGGCTCTATCTCTAACCGTTTGGGCGCAGAGGCTGTTTTTGACGAAAATAAGCGAAAAAATGTACAACCCTGCATGATTAGTCAAAGTAACGGGCCGTTGACGGGCCGGAGGCCCGTATCTTTGTGTACACTTTTGCACTACCCGACTCGGGTGTCAGCGCCGCAGGCCTAGGTAGATGTATGCCAGGCGCGTCGCAGCGTAACAGTGTTTCGTGAGATATCGTGAAGCCTGTTACGCGAGACGTGGTCTGGCGTACATCTACCTAGTTTATTTGCATGCTTTAAATTTTGATTGCTGACCATGTTATCTAATGGCCCTTCTTGTCTTTACATGGTTGCACCAATGGAGGATGGAATCTTGAACGAGGCTACTGCTCTTTGGAGTATCATCACTTTTGTCTGGATCATGACAAGGTCGGGGATCCTTTTTTCCTGAAAGAGGAACTACCCTCTTCACTACTTTTATTCTGCATTGAGTGAGAAGGTATAATGCGTCTAACGGGTTTGAGCAAGGAGGAACTGTATTTTGAGCTGTTGTTGCGGAGGCATCAGTGCGATTGCACTGTAAATCCGAGTGTGATACTGACTGCACGTTTTCTGTGATTAAGAAATATTGCACGATGTTGTGATGATCATCGCAGCAAAAGCATAATATTAAATTCATTTGCTCATATTTGTGATGACCATCACTTATTCGAGTGACACTTGGAGGCATCACACTGTTTTGCAATAAATCCAGAATTATCGCATTATTTTGCGATAAGTATCACAGAATATTTGTGATAAAAATTCATCACTCCCCCAGGAGTGATAAATCAAGGGAATCACACCGGGCATTTTATCACACGAAAATGTGTGTATCACACTTTGAATTACAGTGTATCGGCACACTACTGCGGGGGCTATGAGCACCAAGTTGTCCGAGATTACGGCCAGGCCCGGGGTCCGGGCCGACCGGGGTTGGACCGGGCCAAGCTAGCGTCGCCCAGTCTGGTTTAGGCCAAGCTGATTCCGATGGGCTTGGCCCAAAGCAAGTTTCGGCCAACCAAGGTAAGACAGAGGTGCTTGGGCCAAGTGCGAATTGTTGCACTGTGAGAAAAAACAACGGAAAATCAACGGACGACAGCGGCAATTATTTTCCGGACGTGTCCGCGCAAGAAATTTAATTGTACGTTTGAAGCAAAACGGTTGTTGCGGGTATTTCCGTACCTCATTTTTGGGGTGCGGAGCAACCGTATCACGTAATTAACGGATATAAGCGGCAATTGTTGTCCGGACACGTCCATACCCTAAATTTAGTTACATGGTATGGTCGAACTCAAAGGGTTCTTCCGTATCTCTTTTCTAAAGTATGCTACAGCGGAATGTCCGTTGCCAGTCCCGTAGTGTCAGATGATTTTTTACAGTGTGTACAAGGTGGTATGAGAAACTCGGTTGCTAGGAAAAGCGCACCATTGTTTAAGTAGCGAATTTTCGGCTCATCTTTCCTAAGTTTTTTTTGTAGTTTTCTAATTTTTTTAAATATGGCTCAGTCACCAATTGTTCAGTTTGCCGATGAAGCTGCTCTGCCAGAGCACAGACGCTTTGACGCAAAAGTGCAAGAATTCCCAAAAGAAACGCGCATCCGCTGATCCTGATTCCGACCTCGTAACGAACAGCAGCTATTTTGAGCAGAAGCTGCACTCTCTGTTTATCAAAGAAACCAAAGAGGCGAAGGAACACACCACGAAGACAAGCGAAGACACTCGGCGCTTGAAACGGTTCGAAATTTGCACGATCGGCTGCGAAGAAAAGCTTAGAGAGCCCCACTTGCCCGGCAGTACCAGTATGAAATTCTACCTGCAAGTCAACGAGCTTTACGTGTGATCACAGAGGCCCATCTAACAACAGGGCATAAGGGCAGGTACGTTCTTTAGAACAAATTGGGCAGAAAGTATGCCAATGTGACCAAGAATGCGATCCAGATGTACCTGGGCTCATGCCCCACGTACCTGAAGAAAAAGAAGACCAAACGTCGTGGGTTGGTGGTGAAACCAATGGTATTTCATCAGCTGAATGACCGCGTGCAAATCGACCTCGTGGACATGCAGACGATAGCTGATGGGGCGTACAAATAGATATTCGTGATGGAAGACCATTTAACGAAAATTATCCATCTACGCCCACTGAAGACCAAGACAGCCGAAGAAGTTGCTGGACGCGTGCTCAAGATGTTCTTGGTCTTCGGCGCCCTCTCAGTGATGCAATCGGTCAACAGGAGAGAGTACTGTAACAAGATCATAGGGTCCCTTCGTGAAACCTGGCCTGAAATTAAGATTGTCCACGCCCACGGTAAGACACCGTGTCCCCCCCTCCTCCCCCTGGTTGCCTAATTTATTTCAGGCAAGCTACGTCATTCTCAGAGCCAGGGGAGCGTGGAAAGGGCCAATCAAGACATCCAAGGTATGCTGACAGCGTGGATGTTGACGTACTAGTCAACACAATGGAGCGCGGGGTTGAAGTACAGTAACAGTAATACCCACGTCAGTGTTGACGTACAGGTTTTCGGTCCGTTGCCACCGAGAAGAACAGAGCTGCACACCAGGTAGAATTCGGCACGCACAATGGTACACTATATTGCTAAAACGAAAATCTGTTGAACGCACCTCCACCCCCAGGGTACTAGGCGTTCCCCCTACAAGGCTGTCTTCAAGGAAGAGTTGCAGGACTGCTTGGACGAAATCCAGGCCAGAGGCCAGCAGCCTCCTCAGTCGTCACCCCGCCACCGCCTTTCTCCACCTGATGCCCAACTCACCCCTGTTCGGACTCGACAGACTCCTTCTCCTTTTCTAGTAGGAACTCGACAGACTCCTGCTGCTCTTCTACCCACCCCTGTTCGTACTCGAACTTCTCCTCCTCTTGCTCGAACTCGACAGACTCCTGCTTGAACTTCCTCTCCTCTCTAACTGAATACTTCTCCACAACTCTCTCCGACTTCATCTCCTCTCCAATTCTCTCCACTTCGACTCTCCAGACCGCTCCAGACCGTCCTCCAGACCCCATCGACCAGATCCCCAAGACGAAAGACACCCCTGTCACCCACTGAGTCGACAGCAGGCAGAGCAATTGCTATGACCCGACCATCCAACAACCCCACCGTGACCCTTGTATCGGCACCTCTTTGCCGGCGGTAGGACCAGCCGCCCACATCGCAGCCGCGTTGCACGGCGTGCGACCAAGTCTGCGCCTGCAACGAGACCTGCAATGTGTGCGGCAGGGGAGTCCACCGCCGATGCGCACATGATGGCACTTGCAGCACCTGCAAGAAAAGCGAGCAGATTTCTAATCAGGCAGATGCACAGAAAAACCTACTGAGTCATGCAGCCAGGATGACTAGGACCAACCTGAAGAAGTAAGGTAGGGGTATTGTAACATCCGCCATGTTGGCGGGGTATTGTAACATCCATCTATCTACCCCCTAACCCAACCCAACCTCCGCCATGTTGGAGGGGTATTGTAACAATCATCTACCCCCTAACCCAACCTAACCTAAATTGAAGGGGTATCTTTTGGATGTCTAACCTAGGGGCCTAAGTGACTCAGCCTACTCAGCCTAGGGGCGTAAGTCGGTCGGCCATGTTGGTCCGTTGAGTCTTAACAGGTGGTAACTCGTACCTAACTTCAGCCGATCTTATCAGGGCCTCAGTGATCGAGGATGAACAGAGCGACTTATCAGGGCCTAACCCCGAACCTAAGGCAGTGACGGGGCGGTCTTATCAGGGGCTAACTCGTACCTAACAGAAGCCGATCTTATCAGGGCTTAAGTGATCGAGGATTAACAGAGCGACTGATCAAGTGTTAACCTAAGGTAACTTAAGTAGGACTTGTGTGATCGAGGATCGTATGTCAGGGTGGCCGAGTGGTTAAGGCAGCCGACTTCTCGTCTGCTTCCCTATGGGATCGTGGGTTCGAATACCACCCCTGATATTTTGTCCGCGCAGTGTGTGCGAGACAGCTGCGAGTGAAATGTACTGTGCGTATGAAGAAAATCTCGAGAGGTAAGTAATTCTTTTAAACATTTTCTTTGGAGTGTAGTCTTTCCTTTGTGTTTGCTGCCTGATGTCTCTTCCGCAGGTGAAACGGAAACGTTGGGGTTAGGAACGAACGGGCATCGAACCCGCGCCATCCGCATGGAACCGAAAGCCGCAGCCCACGCGCCCGGCGCGCCACACCGGGGGGAGGCCGTGCGCTCGAGAGGACTGGAGTCGGGCGGTAGGGCTGGCGCCGTTTGTAGCTACCCCTTCCACCCGCCCCTGTTGCGCGTCATTACCTGTCCTGCGCTCGACCTCATCAGTCACGCCGTGTAAGGGTCAAGCTTCCACCTCCGACATGGACCTCGAGATAGACATATCAGACGCCGAGTGGCTGGAGATGGAGCTTTTATTCGTGAGTGCAGTGATATGTGCGATAGGTACCCTGTGTTTAAATTAGTTTACCTGTAATTTCGTCGTGTTGGCTTGTGCGCGGGGCCGATTGTCGCGTTTTATTTGGTTAGAATATATAACACGGGTCCAGTTTAATGTGATTCAGAGGGGTGTTAGTGCTGTGCTAGTGACGTTGGCCCTGTTTATCCACTCAAAACTTTTACGCGTTAGAACGGTTGTACTGGGCGTGTGAAAGCTTCGCGCCGGCTGTGCCGGCCGAGATTCCCGGAATCGCTATGCGCGGGAAGGTGTGAGGCGGGGGAGGAGGAAGGGGAGGCTGAAGCGATGTTCAGTTTGTGTCGTTCATTTATTAAGATTTTGAATCGATGTTAACGGTGTGTGTGAGGGCTCAATCTACCTGAAGTGATATCTTAACCTCTGAAAACGGCAGCCGGTCGCCTTAGCTCACTGAGGTGTGCTTCGCGCCGTCGGCGTCGTCGGTGCCGCCATACGTCCCAGTTCTCGGAATTGGCGCACGGGCCGTGAGAGCAGAAGTGGGGGGAGGAGGAGGGGGGGCGTGAGAGCAGGGCATTTCTGCAACTGAGTTTAGTTCACAAATCTAGCGAATAGTTTAGCTTTGTGATTAATGCTCTACAGTAGATGTACTCATCAGGGTGTTCACAGAGCGATGTTTCACCACAAGATCATGTGCTTCTGGCGGCCGCTGCCGCGGACTTCCTAGAGGGACACATACCGGGGTAGGGTGTTTCAAAAGCGCCGAATGTTCCATTCTCTCGGCGCTTGTTGTGGAAAAGTGTCATTTTGTGTCAAAAATGAAAACTGTGAAGTCCGGAATTTTTTGGACAAAATTTAGAGGTCGTGCCAGAGGCTCGAAGTTTAACATTAGTTTCTTATGGGCTTTCATAACTTATATTAAAAAGTCAGCCTGGACTCGAAATTATTGGCCGCAGGTCAAAACTAAGACCATAGCTGTAATCTACGTTAAAAACCGAGTCAGGCGACATGTTGCATGCAATTGTGCGGACTCTAGTTTAATTTTAGAAAAATGCTCAATTTGCTCATTTTACCCAAAATTGGGAAAATTTATTTCAAAATCTGAGGTGGTACGAAGTTATGCGATAGGTCTTTAGACTCTGTCTTTGGCGACATGTCGCATGCAATTGTGCGACCTCTTTTCGGTTTTTCAGGTCCAACTGAAGCCCACCGGCTGAAGCTTCGACGACCTATCCTTTGACAGTCTCCTGCTGGGGGACTACAGCCGTGCGGGTGGTACAGGGGCGAGGGCTCGCCAGGAGGAATTGTGGGCGAGGCTCGCCCATGGTGTTTTGCAGCTGCTGGGTCCATGGCAGCAGCAGGAGCTTGCTGCTGGGCCCGTGCGGGCTGCCCACTTCGGGCAACCTACCCAGCATCAAGGACAACAACAACTATTACTTCAGTTGCAGCAACAAAAGCTTCTGCTGCTGCAGCAGCAGATGCCGCAGCAGGTGCCTCAGCAACAGATTCCTCAGCAGATGTTAGCGCAAATGCTAGAGCAGGAGCAGCAGCAACCACATCATCAGGCGCGGTACTTCACTTCTCTAAGTAAGTTAAATGTATTGACAAGATTTGAAGGTAATCGTAGAAAACTTCTCTTTAGAGCGGATTTGGTAACGAAAATACAACCACTGCATTGTTAAATCCTGGTTGTCTTCTCTTAATCAAATCAGCTCTTTAGAGAAATTTTCCACGATTAATTTCAAATCATTTTCAGTAAAGTATTCCAGTGAAGCTGAAATGAATGTGGAGCCATGGAATTAAAATAGAAGGTGCCATGTTAACATGGTTACTTCAATTTTCTTGTGCCCTGCATTCTCAGCTTTGAAAGTATAGTTTGTTTCTTGGTTGACGGGGAACATGCATTCTTTTTTAGATACTCCTGCTGTACCCTACTCAGTTTTCGACTGCTCCACCCAGCAGGAAGCAGGGCCTTCACAGCCATCGTCTCCAGCTTCTCCCGCGTTGGCAGAGTAAGTTTTTAAGTGTAGCATCATTGTGGACGACCCATTAATGGTCAGGCTACTTTACTAATTATTTTCTCTCACTGTTAAAAATATATTGTAATTGAGCGAAGAACATTTTACAGGCTTTTGGAATAAAGCAACCCTATCCGTAAAACATGATTTTGGTTGAAGCTGTTTTTTTACGAGGAATGTTGTAATTTATTGACACAGCTGTGAATTAATGGTGGCACTGTAAAATTACAGCAGGGTTGTAAAGTTATCCTGATTTATAAAATCCACAGGTTTTTGTGGGTAACTGCTTTGCAAAGTGAAGTCCGGGCTTAAATTTGTAGACGGAATCCAAAAAGACGTCCTCAAATGAGGAAAAAACTGACGATAAATAATGTATGAGAAACACTCAATTTATCATACTGAAACGGAAAAAAATTACAATCTCCGAAATATTTAGATGACGGATTCTGCAACCGATGTTGTAGTCTGACAGCTATGCTGTAATTTTACAGCGCTAAATCGGAAACGTAAAAAAGGTGTCAATGTTGTTTCGGTTTTGATTCTTTTGCATTTGTTGTAATTTCACAACAGTACTGTAAAAATAGTTTACGACACCACCTGCCCCAAAAATTAGCGAAACATTACCTGTAAAATTACATATTTTTTTTAGCAGTGCTCTTTCAGGAGAGTGGCTGACCTCACCGACGCCATCAATCTTCTTACAGCCACTGTCCACTCATTGTCCATGGCGTTCGACCTTGACACTAGTGCCCTGGATGATATCATTGAACGATTTGCAGAGAGTGTCGAGGCACTCTCTAGGCTAAGTTAATGATACTGTTCAGGGCACTAGCGTCCTGCAAGTTCTACGTGGACCATTCCACTAAGCTGAAAATGCTGAAGAATGTGTGAAACAAGAAAATGAAAGTCCACTATGTTAAAGCATAGTAATTTCCCCTTTCTTTTTCCCCACATTCTTCTACTACCATCTTTACTGGAATGCTTTATGCAGAACTTACAGGAGATGCATGGTACATGTCAGATGTGTTTTATTCTGGCAGTGTGTATATTCTAAATATTTTCATAAGTAATGTTTTATTGGCTGAGCGATTAGCGAAGCCTATTACTCCAGTGATGATCAAAAAGTTTCGCGTCTGTCTGTCTGTCTGTTTGTTACGCGAGACGTGGTCTGGCGTATATCTACCTAGTTTTATTGGCTGAGCGATTAGCGAAGCCCATTACTCCACTGACCGAAAAAGCTTCATTCTCTTTGTCTGTCTGTTTGTATGCACGAAAACTCGAGAAGGAATTGAGGTAGCGATCTGGGAATTTCAGGGTCGTTTTGTATCACAAAAAGACAGATCGAGTTCGAAGATGAGCAGTCTAGCTCAAAAATTGACTTTAATAAAAATCAAAAACCCTAGGTCGCAAAATGTATTTTGTACCGAATATTTTTTAATGGGTTTCTAAGGGATAACTCGCTACATTTTCAGAAAGTTTGTGGGCACTTGGCTGTCCCTATGATGAACCCATCCGTACTGATCATTTATGAGTAGACCCGTATGGTCACTCATACGTTCATAGTTGTTGAAAATGTATGTATTTGTGTTACTAAACTTCCAGAGTACATCTAGCAAACTCGGGCTGCATCAAAACCAGCAAATTCTGTAATGATGGGTAATGGGTGATGGGTTCCAGGTTTAATTCAAGGGCCACCTGTACACTGTTAACACAAGTGTCCAACTCGTACACACCTGCAAGTGTTTGGCTGGGCTGTTGAACATACTGGTGTCTAACTGCTGAGATGCACAAGAGTCCCTCGAAAAACACTTTTTTTCTTCGAATCTGATAGCGGCTTCGGTGAATACATGTTCTATCCAGTAACACAATTAACGGTGCAAAATATTATGGGCTGAGCGATTAGCGAAGCCTACTACTCCGTCTGGTCGGACAAAAAACTTTTTCTGTCTGTTTGTCTCTCTGCACGTCTGCCAGTGTGTCCGCACGATAACTCGAGAACGAATTAAGCGAGCGACCTGTGATTTTCCTGGTGGATTAGTGTCATAAATAGACAGGTCGAGTTCGAAGATGAGCATTCTAGCTCAAAAATTGGATTTAAAAAAATCAAAAACAACGGATCCCAAAAATGACGTTTTTTTAAAATATTTTTTATGGTTTCCTAGGGGGTAAGTCATCAAAGTAGAGCCTTGTAGGCAAATATTTTCTCCGTTTTGCTCTAGCTCGAACCGTTGAGGCGCTAGAGGGTGAGAGAGGGTAGGAGAACTTACAGGAGATGCATGGTATATGTCAGTTGTGTTTTATTCTGGCAAGGTGTTTATTCTAGGTATTTTCATAGAAAATGTTTTATTGGCTGAGCGATAGCGAAGCCTATTACTCCAGTGATGATCAAAAAGTTTCGCATCTGTCTGTCTGTGTGTGTGTGTCTGTTTGTCTGTGCGCACGATAACTCGAGAACGAATTGAGCTAGCGACCTGGGATTTTCAGGGTCACTTGTATCATAAAAAGAGATTTTTCAAAAATCGAAAACCACAGGTCCCCAAAACGGCGTTTTGTAAAAATATTTCTTTACAGTCTCCTAAGAGGTAACCCATCAAAGTAGAGCCCTACGGGCGAAAATTCCATCCGTTTGGCTCTATCCCTAACCGTTGAGGCGCTAGAGGGCGTTTTTGACGAAAATAAGCGAAAAAAAGTACAACTCTGCATGCTTAGTCCAAAGTGACGGGCCGTTGACGGGCCGGAGGCCCGTATCTTAGTGTACATTTTTTCTTTACCCGACGACTCGGGTGTCAGCGCCGCAGGCCAAGGTAGATGTATGCCAGGCGCGTCGCAGCGTAACAGTGTTTCGTGAGATATCGCGAAGCCTGTTACGCGAGACGTGGTCTGGCGTACATCTACCTTGTTTCGGTCGGATGGAATCTTTAGACTCCACAGCGGCCTCAAAGCTTAGCATGGAGCTCTCATGGGAATAAAGAATAAAAACAGAAATTTTCCATAGGAGGGTTCCTGTCGGATAGTTTTCTGTTTTAATTTTTAGAAATGCAATCTACTCGTCAAGACGCTTCCTGAGATGTGCTACTTGTCATATGACCACCTGTCCTTCAGGACTACGGGCATGGAGTAGAAGGGGATGGAGAGGCAACGACGGGCGGACCAGGGCCTGCACGGCCAAATGTGCGGCTCATTTTCTCCTAAACGATTCCACCTATTTCAAATCCGAAAGCAGCATCTGATAGGGGAAGGTTGATTGTATGGCCGCGTAAAGTTTCAGCTCGATCCGTCACACCCTTCTGCCTCAACGCCGCGCTGTCCGCCGCACCGCGGTCATTCGGCAGGGCTCGGGGCGGGTTCGGGACGCCTGCGCTAAGTCGCAGAAAACGTTCCCCTGACAATATCCTCAAAACAGCAAAGTGGGTGTTTCTTATGATTGATATCGGCACAGAATGGCATAAGATGATTTTTAAGAATATTTTGGTACCTTACCGACCGTTGAAATACGATTTCACAACAATAACAAACGTGGTGCCTTTGGGGGTTATGTTGACTATGGTCGGAGCCTAGGCTAGCGGCAACTGCTTCACGAATTAGTTGTTTTCGAATGATTAGGAAAGGTGAGCACAGAATATTGAATTGGGGCACTCGAAAAGTAAACTCAGGAGTATTATCCGCTAATGTTTGGTTTCAGTCATACTCAAATGCACAAGATAACACCAATGTATACGGGTGTAGTTAAACCCTTTATGACGAATATTGGCGGAAAATACTCCCCAGTTTACTTTCCGAGTGCCCCAATTCAATATTATGTGCTTACCTTTCCAAATCATTCGAAAACAACTAACTCGTGAAGCAGCTGCCGCTAGCCTAGGCTCCGACCATAGTCAACATAACCCCCAAAGGCACCACGTTTGTTATTGTTGTGAAATCGTATTTCAACGGTCGGTAAGGTACCAAAATATTCTTAAAAATCATCTTATGCCATTCTGTGCCGATATCAATCATAAGAAACACCCACTTTGCTGTTTTGAGGATATTGTCAGGGGAACGTTTTCTGCGACTTAGCGCAGGCGTCCCGAACCCGCCCCGAGCCCTGCCGAATGACCGCGGCGCGGCGGACAGCGCAGCGTTGAGGCAGAAGGGTGTGACGGATCGAGCTGAAACTTTACGCGGCCATACAATCAACCTTCTCCTATCAGATGCTGCTTTCGGATTTGAAATAGGTGGAATCGTTTAGGAGAAAATGAGCCGCACATTTGGCCGTGCAGGCCCTGGTCCGCCCGTCGTTGCCTCTCCATCCCCTTATACTCTCATGCTACGGGGCTGTCAAAGAAGCGGATTCTGCGTCAAAATTGCAGTTTTTGGTCATACAAGCTGGGTACAAATGAAATGAAAGGCCACAAGTAGCACATCTCCGAAAGCGTTTTTACACGTACATTGCGTTTCTAAGAATTAAAACAGCGAATCATTCGACAGGAGCCCTCCTATGGAAAATTTCAGTTTTTATTCTTTTTTCCCATAATAGCTCCATACTAAGCTTTGATGCCGCTGGGGAGGCTGAAGATTTTATCCGATCGAAATCATATTTTACACCGATAATAGTATTACTGGATAGAACATTTATCCACCAGAGCCGATATCAGATTCGAAAATGCACGCTTACGAGTGCAGAATAGGGTATTTAAGTACTTAAACATGAGTAATTTGGAAATTGGGAGATGAACACTCGCACGCATGTAACTTGGAGTTGCACACTTGCTGTGTCGGTTTGTTTTAAAATTTATGAATCAAA
>NW_026267569.1:111714-112168 GCF_000697945.3 Frankliniella occidentalis | reverse complement strand
CGCCAGACCACGTCTCGCGTAACAGGCTTCGCGATACCTCACGAAACACTGTTACGCAGCGACGCGCCTGGCATACATCTACCTTGGCCTGCGGCGCTGACACCTGAGTCAGGGAGTGCAAAAATGTGCACAAAGATACGGGCCTCCGGCCCGTCAACGCCCGTCACTTCGACTAATCATGCAGGGTTGTACATTTTTTCGCTTATTTTCGCCAAAAACACCCTCTAGTGCCTCAACGGTTTGAGCTAGAGCAAAACGGACGAAATTTTCCACCCATGGAGTCTACTTTGATGAGTTACCCCTTAGGAGACCACAAAAAAAATATTTTTAAAAAACGTCATTGTTTGGACCCGTTGTTTTTGATTTTTTAAAAATCCAATTTTTGAGGTTGAATGCTCATCTTCGAACTCGACTTGTCTTTTGAAGGTACAAAACGACCCTGAAAATCCCAGGT
>NW_026267569.1:108827-111639 GCF_000697945.3 Frankliniella occidentalis | reverse complement strand
ACAGACAGACAGACAGAAAAAGTTTTTTCCGACCAGACGGAGTAGTAGGCTTCGCTAATCGCTCAGCCAACAATTGACTTTGCTCCTGGAGAAAATGTTACCTTTGTCAGTTGTGTGGGATCGTGAAGCTATTTAGAATCTATTTAGGAAATGCTAGATAATTTAAAATACCTGTTACCAATTTTCAAGCAATGAAGAATGAAATTCGACGTCCTGTTCGTCGTGGAGTAAGGCCACAAGCATTATTGTACAAGTACGCTGTACATTGCAGAAAGCAAGCTTGTCGGAGATTAAGGCACGAGTGAGAAATGATGTCTTTCAAGTGTATGTGTTAGCTATACATGTCAGTATTTGACATTTTTTAATATTTTTTTCAGATTTAGAAAAAGAGCTGCTGTGGAAAAGGGTGGTAGCGTTACAAAATCTGAGCTTTTGGACCCTTCCTTCACTATATGTTCTCAGCGCTAAGGATTGGCTATTCTTAATTTATTGCAAAATTCTGCGCAGTACTATAGAAAAGTATTTGGTGTGATGTTTTTGCTATGGTTCGACAATCGACAAGCCCATTCTGTTTCTCACTGTTTCTGCAGCTGCAGCTAAGTATCATTGGCCTATTCAGTTGGATACTCTTCAGCGTTTGAGTAATAAGAATGAGCAGTGCATTTCCAGCTTAGACCATGAAATGGTTCAATGTGTTGACAAGGAATTAAATGTTGAATACAATGTAGTACGCTCGAAAGAAAATGTTTCATGTAGTTCAATGTCTGGCGATAAACGTTTAAAATTGATAAGGGAAGATCGTGTTGCTTGTACTGTGTACTTTAAGCAAGTTATTCATGAATGAGCTATATTCCGAATTAGTAGACAAGAAGGAATATCGTCTGCTCCCAGACCATCACAAAGCCTTGACCAATCAGAGAGGGCCTTTCTAGAGTCGGCCACGAGAGAGGTCTTCTCTGATTGGCCGAGGCTTCGTGGTGCGGCCCGGGAGCAGACGGTATTCCTCTTGTTCTTCTTATTTGGAAAATAGTTAACTGAAATCATTTCATAAATGCAAAAATGGTCCAATGGGAATGTATTCCGTGATTGATTATATTCAGAATAGAATTTCAAGTGAGTCTATGTATTGAGTGTTGTCGAACTGTTCGAATATAGATGACAGGAAGGTATATTATATATTCTGTTTTGTTTGTTGTAGGTACGAGGTTGTTCACACCTTCATGATCAGTATGGCTTGAAAATGCTGCTATGGATCCTTTGGAGAATGTTGCTGAAACTGTGGCACTCATAGATGCTTTCATTTCTTGTGATTCTACATTACCAATCGCAGAAAATAATTTACACAAACACACACCTACCAGCTTCAAGAAGAAGAGTGTGTTGAATCCTAAGTTAACAGAAGAAGATTTGCAACGGCACTGTAGATTTGGTGTGCCATTTTGGCCTTCTGATGGAACGAGAATTTTGTTGGCCGTCCATCCTTCACATGTAAACGAGTTGACATTTTTTAACCGTAGAAATTGGGAAGAACACTATGACAGTTTAAAGAAACTTCTGAATTATGAGGTTAAAAATGACAATGACAATAAATGGCTGTGATATTTAAGTTTGATGAAGACTATAAAACATAAATTAAAAGATATTTTGGTTTCTAAGGATTGTTCCGTACAATTTGAAGAGGTTTTGAAGGCTGGTGGATGCCCACACTTTCTATTAATTGTTCTTTTGTTCTTTATGAAATAAATACGGCGGATATATGGACTCGTAGTATGCCTTGGGTTGGTAAAATTTTTGGTGACAATAATGATACTCAATTTCTACTTGTTGCTTACAGTTTGGTACGTTATTGTGTGAGCTATGTGACGAAAGGTGAAAAGGCTTATTCTGGCTTGTATAAACTTCTTGTGAGACTTAAAAGGGATGAGGGCTATGATGACAAAGCGTTATTGTATCCGCTGTCCTGAGGTGCGTAGTCGTATGAACCACACTGGCATCTGCAGCAGGGAATTCTTTCGGTTCGCGTCACGGCAGCAATCGGCGACTACACCAGGACTGCGATTACCGTATTGCTTTGGGGCGCACCCTACGTTGCTGCACCACGATACACGACGTTTTATTTAGCTACACTGTAAAAAATATTAGTGATTTTACCGATAATTCGTGTAATCTTGTACTGAAATTGTAGTTTTTACAGAACATGTTAGTTTTACCGAAATACTATGATAAAATTAATAGTTCCTGTAAAAGTACAGATTTTAGGTCTTTTTCACGAAAAACTACTGTAACATTACAAACGTCTGTAAAAATCCCCATATACTCCGGTAATTTTACATGTACTAGTGAAGTTACAGATACTCTGTATTGTAGTGTTACAGATACTTTCTGTAATTTTTCTAACGAACAAGAAATAGGGTTAAAATTGGCCACATAATGTGTTCAATGTTGAACGCTAGTGCATTCAAACAGCGAACAGCGAAAGAACCCCGATTTTGTAGAAAATCACTCACCAACATCAGGAGAGAGGGCAGTTTACCGTAGGAAAAAACGCGTGGATAGAAGGAAGCAAGATATGGAGTACAAGACAGGCTACCTGTAAGGAGTGCGCCGTAGCGCAATGGTCAAGGCATCGGGCTTACGACCACGAGGTCGGGGGTTCGATCCCACCAAGAGTTCGAAGGTTCAAGCACTTTCACCGATTAAACCCGTCGGCGATTACTATGAAATACGTAGAGAACAAGGAAAACAGTCGCCAACATTTTTTTTCTTGCATATATTACCTTAGAATAATGTGGGTAAAAATTACAGGTAACAT
>NW_026267569.1:108095-108368 GCF_000697945.3 Frankliniella occidentalis | reverse complement strand
ACTCATCAAAGTAGAGCCCTGTGGACGAAAATTTCATCCGTTTGGCTCTATCTCTAACCGTTGACGCGCTAGAGGGTGTTTTTGACGAAAATAAGCGAAAAAATGTACAACCCTGCATGCTTGGTCAAAGTGACGGGCCGTTGACGGGCCGGAGGCCCATATCTTTGTGTACACTTTCGCACTACCCGACTCGGGTGTCAGCGCCGCAGGCCTAGGTAGATGTATGCCAGGCGCGTCGCAGCGTAACAGTGTTTCGTGAGATATCGCGAAGCC
>NW_026267569.1:100601-102529 GCF_000697945.3 Frankliniella occidentalis | reverse complement strand
TTTTTTTGCTGAAAAGTGTACACGTTTTATTAATGATGTGCCACCATAAAATAAGCCCACTCTTCTGCTTAGAAGAAAATTTTGAACCGGCCGCATACTTCTCAGACAGAAGTGTACTTCTGAAAAAATAACAATATTTCTGTTTTGGCCATTTTGGTGAGAGAAACTCCCTCTATCGCCTAAACGGTGAGAGATAGAGCCAAACGGACGAAATTTTAACCCATAGGACTCTATTTGCCTAAGTTACCCCCTAGGAAACCATCAAATATTTTCTAAACTTAATATACTGTTTCGGGGTCAATTTTGTCAGAAAAACTCCCTCTAGCGCCTAAACGGTGAGAGATAGAGCAAAACGGACGAAATTTTAGCCCATAGGATTGTACTTTCCCAAGTTACCCCTTAGGAAACCGTCAAATATTTTCTAAGCTTAATACATTGTTTTTGTGCCACTTTTGTCAGAAAAACTCCCTCTAGCGCCTAAACGGTGAGAGATAGAGCCATACGGACGAAATTTTAGCCCAAAGGACTCTACTTTCACGAGTAACCCCTTAGGAAACAATAAAAAAATATTTTTTTCCACTTCTTGGACCAACCCCTATTTCTTTGTTACCCCCTCAGATCCACTCAGGGGTGGTTGCCAGGATTTGCACCAACCGTTTCGTTGTCCAGAAGTGACAACAATAATACCCTGAAAATTTCAGAACTCTAGCTCACGTCCTTCTTGGGGAACGGAAATGGAAATGGAATGCCTCAAAAGGTACCTGGCAAAAAGATGGTTCGAAGCGAGCCGTCATTCAAACGGGCCGAAGGCCGAATGCCCGTTTTCGGATAGAAGATGTATTATACCATAAAAATTCAGAAGGGACGGGCCGAAGGCCCGTCCCAAACGCCGCCGGCAGGCCAAGCTGGGCCCGCTCCCTGCCGAACCGAGTTGCCGGTGGAGCGAAGCGGAGCTGGCAACTTGGTTTGGCGGAAGAGCGGGCCCAGCATGTTCCTATTCTCTTCAGGCGCACATTTAGTTTGCATGCTGGCATCACTATTGTTTGAATGGACCCTTTCAATGGGCGATCAACTTTGGTGTGGAGAGTTCCTCATTGGTCGATCGTCTTGCTCCTGCTCCGACTCCAGTCAGTTCGTTCTCGTCAGGCCGTTGCTCAACATCACGTCCTTTGTCCTCAGTCAACGCCATCATGGTTGACGTTAAAATTGTGACCGGTGAACGCTCTAATGGAACACTGTATGTGGCCGATTCTTTCATATACTGTTCTAATCGGAGTAGTGGTGTGTACAACTTGCGGTGCAACACCGTGAATGGTTGTCCCGGCACGGCAGTGTATTGCGACGGGGACTCATACATCCGCACCCTCGCCGCCCATTCTCACCCCCCTGACCTGGATGAAGAGGATAGGGTTCTTTTCCGAAATGCCCTTCGTGTCGACGCAATGTCGACTACCCTGGACGCCGACGAAATCATCGCACCTCTTTTTGCAAGGTAAGAATCGCGCTCCCCCATGTTGTCTCCAAGGCCATGCGGCGTGAGAAGGGTTATGACGCTGTCCCGTGCTTTGACAAGTAGCGGAGCTTGAGTTTTCGTTCTCAGTCAGGACGGTCTGCTCTGCGGCCGTTTAGCTTAGCGAGCAGACCGTCTCGACCCAACCGACCGAAAATTGCAACACAAACGAGCGTCGTATGCTGTCTGGACGGTGTTTGAATGATTTTTAAGATTATTGTGGGGGAGGGGAGGGGCTGGTCCAGTTTTTTGCTTTTGTCCCGTCCCTCAACAGATTTCCAAGATTTCCCTAACTGTCACTTGTTTAACAATCTCTATCTGAAACTCGTTTCAGGCATCCAAATGGCTCATCCATTCTAACGAATGTAGAGATGAACCAAGCAGGCCCGCCCTTCCGCAAAACGGAGTTGCCAGCTCC
>NW_026267569.1:98343-99563 GCF_000697945.3 Frankliniella occidentalis | reverse complement strand
CCCCCCAGTTGATATTGCTGACACGATATCCACTCTGAATGAGAGCAAGTGGACGGCCTACACTCTAGTGGCTCGCACTCGGAATAGAAGATTTTTTCAGGGCGAGTTGCCTGTTCCGCAAGGGAAGGCCATGCTGTTTCAGTCTCCCAACTTCGATAACCTGGACGACAACAACATTTTCATCATGCTGTGTCCAATTGCTCCTCGACACCCTCAGACTGTGTCAGATGTCTTTATTGTCGGAAAATTCTTCTCTGGGGACCATGATATGGGGAAGGTCCAAGTACGTGGTCTTATCCTTGTCTAGTCTTTATCATTCTTAAACCTTACTTTAATATCAGGTCTCTATTTCAGGCTATTCCAGTCATGTACAAATGGCTGGAAGACTCTTCATACCTCAACCTTTTGACAGTATTGAGAGCACTGCACCTGACCCCTACTTCAATTATCTGTGATGCGAAGTCCACCTTGAAAACAGCTGTGCAGACTGTGTGGCGTTTTGCCTCTGTTACCAGCAGCTTATACTTCTTCACTCTGGTAAGATCATGAAAGATACACTGGAAATCGATGTGTTAATGAGAAGACACACAAGTATGTGCATCATTCATACAGTTTCCAGTGTTGTAGTTGTGTGACTGGTGGGTTTGGTTTCGGTGTTGACTGTTTATATTTGTTTCAGGCTATGTTTACACTGGTAAAACAAAGGCGCTACACAACGCCTTTCCTGGGGCGCTAAAATCAAAGCCTCATTTTCACGCCTTTCCTGGGGTGCTAAACCTTAGCGCCTCAGAAAAGGCGCTAAATTATTGGTGGAGTTCAGAGGTTAGCGCCTTTGATAATTCTCGCTCCATATAATTTATTATTTTAAAAATTGAATCCGTATTTATGTTTATATTGTCAGGATTTGACAATACGATGTCCCAAATCATATGTTAATTACTTGTCAACAAATGTGTTTTGAAAGCCATGACTAATAACTTTCAGTCTAATAAATATTGGATCACTTCTACATAGGAAACCAAAATCAAAACATTTTCCGTCGTAAAATTAATAACTCACATATTTTTGAAGATCATGATGGCTGTGGTGGCTTGCAGTAATTGTAGAATTACATTTTGGTAAAGAGGCATGTAACACTCTGATATGCAACCAAAATTTAAGGTCAATGTGGAAAATTTGCCAACTTGGGTGCTGGGGTGGAGAATAGGCTACTACTGCTG